>NC_134486.1:399117675-399417675 GCF_040206685.1 Ascaphus truei
CCTCTGAAAAGAATCCGTGTGGAACTAGACTGTGATGAAGGGGAGCTGTCATTTTATGACACGGACAACAATTCTCATCTGTACACCTTTCATGACAATTTTTCTCTTAACGTCTTCCCTTATTTCTATGTTGGCTCACTCCAGCCTAATGCACCTGCAGAGTCATTGAAGATCTGCCCCATTAAAATATCTCTTCAAGATTGTCCTCCGCTGTAAAACTAGAATAATGCCAAGCCTCTTTGGGGTTGTTTTTTGTTTTTTTGGGGGGGGAGGAGGGGCTCCCCTCTACCAACCAGCAAGAACACATCTTAAACAACAATTAATTTCTTTCATGCAAGTTTCATTCTGAAACAAAGTTTCTGCCTTCTAAGAATGATGAGCCAGCGGACTGTAACTATTCGTGCTTCAACATTCTCTTGGCTTATGTATGAAGTTACATTTTTTTGGGGGGGTGGGGGAGATTATTTGTATAGCTATTGTATACTTCCAGCATACTGCATATTAACAGAAACCAAAGAGGGAATTTGATATGCCGTATGGTTGTGTAATATAAATAACTACCTGAGGTGAAGCACTCCTCCAGGCAAACAAGTGATGCTTCTAAAAAGAGTTTTTCTACTATCTTGCAAGTGTTTTAATTTGTATGTGTATATGCTGGTCTCCATGTTGGACAATACTGTGTATTACCTTACCTTACAGCAGCGTTTCTTAGTGCTCTTCTGCTGAAGCATTCTCATGTATTTGGTGCAAACCGGAATATGTATTAAAAATGGTCCATGATTGTTAAAGAAAAAGTTGGGATAATGTAAATTACTGTCTTTATAAATGAATAAAATAAAAGATTTGGTTTGGAAATTTACAGTTACTTTAAAGAAAATGTTGATTTTATAATATCACTATTGTACAATTTGCAATGTCTGCTTTGCAGTTGGATATTTTTAGATGTTGTAAATATATTCTCAAAAACGTAACTAAAGCATCATAATCTTACAATATAGCCTGCTCCTGTTGGCAGCTGAGGGCATAATGTTGCCGTGATCAGGACCTGAGTTTTAAATGAGGTAGTGGAAAACCAAAAATACCGATTTGTCCAAAAATTAGTAGAATAAAATAAGTAATGATTTCATTATCGATCAAGTGCAAGCAGACCCAAATTATAACATCTCACAGGCTTTGCCTATATCAAAATCACCGGATATATTACGCAATGCTATACTAATGTAATGCCCATACATGGGATGATTACATATTGTGCCAAGTGAAACCATTTCTGCTTTTTCACCTACTATTCCTACAACAACTGGTTAATCTTGTTGGAAACATCACGGTCATATACACCTAACAGTAACACTTCTCTTTTGGTAAACGGTCTTGTCTGCCTCACTATCTTACTCTCCCCAACCCTTCAAGATGAAACAATTTACCAATTGCAGAACGGCGGTGTAATCTATTAGGTAGAAAAAATATCAGGACGGGTACCCGCCAGTTAAGACGTAGGGTACTTGAAAATGTTGGGTCGATTTGAAATAAACTAGACACACCCTAGCCAAAATTTTCAATGACTAGACGGTGTGGACACTTCGAATCTCGGGTTTAAAGGGATTAATCATATTCCAGAGACAATAAGACGCGCCAACTGGGCCAAAAAATTACTAAAGAGTCCCGTTGGATAAATACATTGGGAACTCTTCCTGCAGGGACTCAACTAGGGATTTATGTTCTTTCCATACTGTCACGGGAGACCAGGTTATTTACACCTTTTTCACAGGGATCATTCATTGTGCTAAACAAAGTAGAGAAATTGTCATTTATTCGGCATAAATTCGCTTACACACAAAATAGAGCTGGCCTAGCCCGCATGGGTGGCTACAGCTATTGACCGGGGGGTGCGGCCCCTCCCCCCCAGCTAGGCTGTTGGTCGCGTGCGCGATCAGGGAAGGCAGTTGGGGTGGTTAGTTTTTAAATAGAGCCAAGGAACAAGCAACTGTCACTTGTTCCTTGGCATTCAACGGTTTCACACACTCTCCTCTCTTCTCCTGCGTTTAGTAGGTTAAAATTGTTTGATTTGGGCCCCCCTCCCGGGGTGAGGGATTTTCCCTTCCCTCCTCGTGGTGAGGGACCCTCCGCCTCCCCCCCCGTGTGTTTTTGCCGGTTTTGCCGGTGCTCGGGGGGGGTGATTGCAGGTAAGGCTGTTGTTTTTTGTCCTGCGTGGGACCTCCCTTCCTTCCTCGTGGTGAGGGACCCTTCGCCCCCCCCCCCCCCCGGTGTGTTTTTGCCGGTGCTCGGGGGGAGGGGGTGGGGGATTGCAAGTAGGGATAGGTTTTTGTCCTGCCTTTCGTTTTCGCGCGGTTTTATTGGTGGCAGCGGCGGGGGGAGGAGGGAGAAGGATGAGGAGAGTGACTCCTACCTGGGGCTGATGCGTGTAGGAAGGCGCATCGGCGTGCAGGAGGAGGTTTTTTGCTTGGCGCCGTTTGTGAGCCCTGTTCCTGTCCTCCTATTGTGGCCGCTTGTGTGGCTGGGGGGGGGAAGAGAGGCTCGCCCAGCCCACGCTTAGCCGTGCGGTTGGGCTAATGGCAAGGGAACATGAGTGTCATGTGGTTCCGCCTCCTGACGATGATCAGGGGGTGGGGTTTTTTGGGGGGGGCTGGGGGCAAGGCGGTTGTTACGGCTGGGGGAGGGGGCTGTTGGTGGTTTGGCTGGAATGGTGGGCTTTTGCCCCCCCCCTCCTCCCTCCTCCTTGGGGAGATATTGGCCCTCTTCCTTCCCCCTCTTTTTTCTTTCCACTCTTTTAAACAGTGGGAGGCGGTCAGGTGGGGCTGTCCATTTAAAAAAAAAAAAAAAAAAAATTAAATAAATAAAGATATATATTAAAAAAAAAAAAAAAAAAAAAAAAAAAAACCCTTTTGAGGTTGGTCTTGGTTGTGGTTAATGGAAGCCAATTTTAAGGTTTTTCGTGTCGTGGGTGACATCATACTTAAAAAAACAAAAAAAAAATAAAGATACAAGCATTAATGCGGGGTTGTTTATGTTATTACAGCTTTAGAGCGGTTCTAAGTCTATTCAAGTGAACTGGTTTTCGTGGAAGGATCGGCCAGGCAAGAGTTCAAGAGTAGTTTGCTGGCAGGATTTAGGTGGTGGAATTAAACCAGTGTTTGACGAGCCATTGGATAAATTACAGCGCTAGTAGCGATGTCCTTTCAGGTCAGCACCATGCAGCTTTTGGCGGAGGCGCACAACCATGAGGAAAGATGGTTTCAGAAGCAGATGTGTGCACTAGTGCTGAAAGCTGGGAGTGATCAAGGAAGTTTGGGCAGTCGTGAAAACGCGAGAGGACAGGGCGGTTCCCATGCTACCTGCGCTGAGGCGTGGCCATCATCAAGTGATGAAGGGGGTCCTAGTTACGGAGCACGGGAAGCGTTGGTGGTGCAGAAGGGTATGTCATGGCGGAGTTTTTGGAAATCACAGCCTATTTGGTTGAAGGCTGGGTGACTTTTGGGAGGAGCCTGGGAGATGGGCTCCCACATGAACAGGTGTGGGACATTGGGTCCCTGGAAAAACAGGGGTGGGACATGGGTCTCCACAAAAACAGGTGTGGGACATGGGTCCCCACAAAAACAAGTTTGGACATGGGTCCCCACAAAAACAGGTGTGGGACATGGGCCCCTGGAAAAACAGGGGTGGGACATTTGTCTCCACAAAAACAAGTGTTGGACATGGGTCCCCACAAAAACAGGTGTGGGACATGGGTCCCCACAAAAACAGGTGTGGGACATGGGTCCCCACAAAAACAGGTGTGGGACATGGGTCTCCACAATAACAAGTGTTGGACATGGGTCCCCACAAAAACAGGTGTGGGATATGGGTCCCTTGAAAAAACAGGTGTGGGACATGGGTCTCCACAAAAACAGGTGTGGGACATGGGTCCCCACAATAACAAGTGTTGGACATGGGTCCCCACAAAAACAGGTGTGGGACATGGGTCCCTGGAAAAAACAAGGGTGGGACATGGGTCCCTAAAAAAAAAAAAAAAAAAAAAACAAGGGTGGGACATGGGTCCCTGGAAAAACAGGGGTGGGACATGGGTCCCTGAAAAAAAAAAAAAAAAAAAAAAACAAACAAAAAAAAAAAAAAAAAAAAAAAAAAACAAGGGTGGGACATGGGTCCCTGGAAAAACAGGGGTGGGACATGGGTCCCAACCTTATAATAAAAAAAAAAAAAAAAAAAAAAAACAAGAGCATGGATGGAGGCGAGCAGTAGGTGCCTAAGTGTTCCCTTTCTCCCCTTAAAAAAAAAAAAAAAAAAAAAAGAGGGGGATTTTGGGAGGGGGCCGACATGCTCGCTATAGCCGGTTACTGGGGAAAGGAAGGCTGGAAAAGGATGGTTGGTAATAAAAAAAAAAAAAAAAAAAAAGGTTGGGGGGTTTGGTCCCAGCCTAGAAGAGACCGTAGGTAAAGGATTGGTCCTTTTAAAAAATAAATAAATAAATAAATAAGAGTTTATTCAGGAATAAAGGTTAGCTTAATTGGGGGTTTAATATTTGCTTCCTCATTTACAGGTAAATCTGGAACGGCCGGGACGCGGTCGACCTCGCTTTGTGGCGCTGGTACGTCGTCCACGGCTCGCAAGCGGTCCGGGCCTCGGGTTGAGCTTGCTGTCAGAAGCTTAGAGGACAAGGGTCTTGGGGCAGGTCCCGACAGGCGGTTCAAAACACCGCCGGGACTGGGGCATCGAAGGGTAAGCGAAAAAGAGTTGCTTGTTTGGGAAATAAGGGCGTTACCTTGCCGGGCATTGTTAGCTCCCCTGGGCCACAGGTGTTGGAGTTGGGGTTAGCGGGCGATGCCGAGGCAAGAATGATTAGTGTGGTGGTTAAGGGCGTTCAGTTAGCTTTATTGCCGATGACAACGTTATTATCCACTAAGCAAGCAGTGGAGGCATACAAGTCAAGTGAGCAGCAGGGGGGGTCAGATTCAGTGCTTGACGTGGGGAGCAACCGTGGAACAGTCGGTGGAGAGTTGGCTCAGGTGTCTTTGGGTGTGGAGAGTACAGCAGGTTGTACCCTTAGCACAGTGCCGAAAGTTATTCAAGATGCGTTGGCATCGGCCACAGCATTGCCGGTGCATGTGGCGGGACAAGGAGCTGATTTAACGGCAGTTGTTAGTTTGTTAGGTGAGCATCCGGTGGTGAATTCAGGTGCTGGGCAGGGGACAGGGCTCGGAAGGCCATTGGCAGGTTCAAAAAGCTTGCCCGGTGCGGCCTATGGGGACTCATGTACGACCATATCACGTTCCTTAGGCGTGCATTTGTCAAAGGAAGTAAAGGAAAAGATTTGGGCGGGTGATTACGTTGAGATTTGGTCATTGCTTCCGGGTTACAATGAAGCGGTAGCTAAATCGAAAAAAAAAAAAAAAAGGGGGAGGCTAAAAAGGAGGATGTGGAAAAGCGTCTTTTTCCTCGCACGTTCAGTAATTGGTCGCAGGCATTTGGGATTTTGGCGGGCGTTGCGGGGGAAAAGGATCCGCATTTATGCTCGGCGCTTTTTAAGTATTCAGGATACGATTAGAAAAGCGTTTCAGAAACACGGGGGGTCGTCCTTTCGTGGGTCAAATAGCCTCAAAGGGGTCTGGTGGGAGCATTTTCAGGTGCGCACATCAGGGAGAGGGCGTGCAGGTGGGAAGCAGTCGGGGGTATGTTGGCGTTACAACGAGTTAAGATGCAATTTTGAGAATTGTAGATTCCAACATACTTGCGCTGGGTGCGGGGGTCAGCATCCCAAATCAAAGTGCTTTAAGAAAGATAGTAAGGGTTTCAAGGGAGCAGGACAGCAGGCTGTTCAGGAAGGCGGGAACGCCAGTTTTAGCAGAGGCAATGGCGCCTTGGCTGGAAAAATACCCCAATAGACGGGCAGCTAGCTTATTACGAGAGGGGTTTAAGGAATGATTCAGGATCCCCTTTGAGTATCAGGAGGGATCGGGGGGCGAGAGGAATTTGAAGACGGTCAGGTTGAATGGGGATGTGGCAAAAGAAAAAATTGATAAAGAGATTGAGTTGGGCAGAATGGCGGGTCCTTTCCTTTCCCCGCCCCCAAAAAAATCTTAGGGTGTCACCGTTGGGAGTGGTTCCGATAAAGGAGGCGGGGGCTTTCAGGTTAATTCAACATCTGTCTTACCCGAAAGGGTCGTCAGTTAATGACGGGATAGATAGGGACTTATACTCCATAAGCTACGCCACTTTTGATCAAGCGGCGGCTTTGGTGGGAAGGATGGGGCAGGGGGCATTGATGGCGAAGGCTGACGTTAAGTCAGCTTTCAGACTCTTGCCGATACATCCAGATTGTTTTCATTTATTGGGCTGTATGTTGGAAGGGCGTTATTTTGTTGACCTGTGTTTAACTATGGGTTGTGCATTGTCTTGTTTTTATTTTGAAACATTCAGCACATTTTTGGAGTGGGTGGTCCGCAATAGGGTGCAGGCAGCAGGGATCATACATTATTTGGATGATTTCCTTTTCGTTGGTCCGCAGGGGTCTGATTTGTGCGCAAGGTGGCTTTTTCATTTTCAGCCATGGCGCGCGAATTTGGGGTTCCTTTGGCGAATGAAAAAACAGTGGCACCCACAACCACTCTCAGTTTTCTGGGCATAGTAATTGATTCAGTGAACAGGGAATATAGGTTACCTCCTGAGAAGTTAGTTGTTTTGGAGAGTATGATAAAGGATTTCATGCTTCTTAGGAAGGCCTCATTAAGACAGTTTCAGGTTTTGATGGGCCATTTGGTGTTTGCAGCTCGCATTATGCCTGTGGGAAGGGTGTTTTCC
Source organism: Ascaphus truei (assembly GCF_040206685.1). Lineage (NCBI taxonomy): Eukaryota > Metazoa > Chordata > Amphibia > Anura > Ascaphidae > Ascaphus > Ascaphus truei. Next base: position 399,124,489 of record NC_134486.1, read on the forward strand.
ATGCGCTTGTCAGCAGCTACAGCGGGGGTAAGGCGTCCCAACCACTTCATTCGGGTCACAACAGATATTCGGAAGGATTTGGCGGTGTGGCAAGAATTCTTACAGAGTTACAACGGAAGGACGTTGTGGAGGGGGCGTCCAGCACGGAACGATGAGCTGCAGCTATTTACGGATGCGGCTGGGTCTTTAGGGTTTGGTGCATATTTTAATGGAGCTTGGTGTGCGGAGGAATAGCCAGAGGATTGGCGAGGGACTCAGCTTATCAGGAATCTGACATTTTTGGAACTTTTCCCTTTACTAGTGGCTGTACATCTTTGGGGGGACAAGTTTGCTAACAGGGAGGTGACGTTTTGGTCCGACAACTTGGGTGTGGTGGAGGCTGTGAATAATTTTGGTTCACGGTCCCCACCAGTGTTGGTTCTGTTGAGGCATTTTGTGTTACGGTGTTTACAGCTTAATATAGGTTTCAAGGCTAGGCATGTTCCTGGAGTGGAGAACAACATTGCTGATGCATTATCACGTTTGCAGATGGAGCGGTTTCGGAGGTTGGCACCGGGGGCAGAGACCCAGGGCGAACGGTGCCCAGCAGTCTTGTGGGATCTGGTAACGGAGGTGTGATTGATTTAATCAAGGCTTCACTCGCCCCGGGTACGTGGGGTGCTTAGGTGGCTGCTTGGCGAGAATTTCGGGAGGCGGAAAGGTTGGCGGGAGGAAAGATCTCGGAGGTAGACATTTTGCTGGGTCACATGATGAGTTTGAGGGACAAGGGTTTAGCTGGTGGATCCATAGGGAGAAAGATGGCGGGTATATCGTTCTTCCTTAGGCTGAATGGTAGGGTTGATGTGTCCAAGTGTTTTGTGGTAAGGAAGGTGCTAGCAGGCATGGTTAAAAGGATAACTAGCAGGGACGGCAGAAGACCAGTGACGCCGGTAATTTTGGAAGGTTTGTTGCGGGCCACAGACGTGGTATGCTCTTCCAGTTTTGAGGCAGTACTTTTTAAGGTCACATTCATCATAGCATTTTTTGCAGCTCTGCGAGCAGGTGAATTGGTTTGTGTATCCAAGAAAGGAGGGGGTGGCTTGCAGTGGGCTGACGTAAGTTTAGGAGAAGGTTTGGTGAGGTTGCTGGTACGGAGGTCTAAAACGGATCAGAAAGGAAAGGGAGCGGGGATCTTGTTGAAGGGCTTGCCTGGAAGTGTGGTGTGCCCAGTAATTTCTAATTTCTAGGGCCAGGGGTAGGAGGGCACCGGACATCATCATTATTCATGTTGGGGGTAATGATGTGGCAAAATTGCGGTCGATTGATTTATTCCAGCAGATTAAGCAAGATTTGGCGCGCATGTTAGCGTTTTGGCCAAAGGTGCAATTATTTTGGTTCGAGATAATATGCAGGTTGGTTTGGAAAGGTGCGCGTATCCCGGGGAGAGTTAACAAGACGAGGAAGAGGTTAAACAGGAAGGTGGGGAATTTCTTGGTTCAATGTGGGGGTTGGGTCATTCGTCACCCGCAGTTTAGTTTTAAATTGAGTGGATGGTTTAGGGAAGATGGGGTACAGTTGTCGGATGTGGGTGTGGATATGTTTAATAATGATTTACAGGAAGGTTTGGAAGAGGTCATAAGGGGTATGGCGGTACGGGTCTGATTTAAGGGGGTTAAACAGGCCCGTTGGTGGCGGCAGTTGGGGGGGGGGGTAGGTGCTTGTTCCCCAGAAGTGGCTCGGGGCTGGTTATCGGGGGGTTTGAAGCAAGGGGGCAGGTCACCGGGACGTACTTCCGGGTGCCCCCTTTGCGTTGCCCAGCCCTGAGCATTCTGGCGCGGACAGGTGGTACGCTATCCCCATTTGTGTTAATAAATAAGCCGCGGCCTTTTACCTCCATATATGTGTCCTCTTGTTATTTGTATGTCTTTATGTAGAGGGTTTTTATGAGAGGGGGGGGGAAGCTCGCGCCTCCTTGGTCATACAGATGCAAAGACACTTTGGGACTGGGGTTGAAAACTAGATGTTCCTAGGTGCAGGGAACTCTATGGGAGAGTTTTACCCTGACCAGGACTTAGCCCGGGATCTCCTGGAACTCAAATCGGCATTACATTCCTTACGCCACCACTACGTTCTCTTCTGAGAACTTGGTCCCTCCTGACCGCGAGTCAGCCCAAATCTCCTGGAACTCAAATCGAAATAAAATCCCAGCCGCGACCGCTACGTTCGATTCTGAGAACGTGGGCGCAAAATGCTGGACTTGGTGTCTGGCGGGCAGGCTTTTCAGGCTTGAAATCGAAACCGGTTGCTTTGCTATTACAAACAAAGCATCTTTGAAAAGCCCACCCGTGCTCTTTGAGCTCAGACTGAAGGGGAACACATCATCTGATTGGCTCATGGCTTCTTGGAGTGTTTTCTACTTCATTCACAAAATATCAGACCAGACAGCCAATCCGCGTGTGGGAACTTTCTCAAGAGGCCAATCAGATCAAAGCCGGGTAGATAAGCCAGGTCAGCGGGAAATTTGAAATAGCCAAGGGTCATGCGCAAGCCTGCCACATCTCCCTCACCAACTATCCCAATTCCACCCGCTTTGCAGGTGCCCCTAGGTTTGGCATCCCGGAGGACTGCCACTGATCTCCAGACCTAGTACTCAACCTTTCCCTGCTGATCAAATGCCGTTCTTCCTCTGGCTGCTTTTTTACCCACCATAACCTTAATAATGTGTGGTGAAGACCTACTCAGTCTCAAACAACCAGAACTAGTACAACCAACCTCACACTGAAGAGATCCACAAGGTCGAAACTCTGTGAGTGGGTTTACTGGCTTTGCATCTCATCCCAGCCTATGCTTAAAAGCTGTGTTTAAAGCAACATGCATTGGCTTAAGGGTTGTTCATGTAATGTGAGCTTGAGACAAAAGGTGGCACTGTGTGCTCATTTGCATGTCATTTCCCAGAATCACTTGCTGCAGTACTGTGTGCTGGGTGATAATGGTGAAAGGCGGGGTTGCAGACCTGTCTACGACATGCAAATGAGTATACAGTAATATTTCCATTTGCTGTATGCTTTACTGTGGAGGGTTTTTGTCACTTTTTTTTACCCACCATAATTATATATATATATATATATATATATATATATATATATATATATATATATATATATATATATATATATATATATAATAACGAAAAGAAAACAGCGTGGCTCCCATAGCGTAATATTGTAATTTAATAATTAAAATGTCGTGCAAGTGAATCACGGACACTTACAATGTGCAAATAAAATAAAGACATAAATATAGAGTCTTTCGTAGTCACCCGGTGGAACCTCTGTGGAGAAATGATGATTTGGTGTCCAGCACACTCCTGCCGTGGACGCCAGGTGGGTGCGCGCGCACCTGATCTCCCCCTGGTAGTAGATCTCGCGAGAGTGAGTGTCCTCCAATGTAACAGGATGCTGACACAACAGTCAGACTTCCTGCATCAACCGTGATGTAAAACCAGGTACCGGCTCCAAAAGCGACTAGTAAACTCGAAATGTTCTCAAATGATGAATAATCATTCAATAAGTCCAATACTAGCTCCTTCCCTACGCGTTTCGTCGTGATATGCGACTTCCTCAGGGGATAGAGCTATACTAACAGAAATGCAATAAAAACGATGTCTGTGCTTAGTAGTATCATCACAGACATCGTTTTTATTGTATACACAGATGATATGTTAGGTTATATATGTATATATATTTATTTTATTGTTGTTTTTAAAAACTTTTTATCATGTTTTATGTAATTACCCATTGTTGCCTTATGTTTCAACCCCCCCCCCTTTCCAGCCTTTCAAGAGTTAATGGTTTCAATCATTAATTAACATTCAGGTGTTTCAATGTGCTTCATTTTCACTGGCATATATATATATATGGCATTTCTGTTAGTATAGCTCTTCCCCTGAGGAAGTTGCATATCGCGACGAAACACGTAGGGAAGGAGCTAGTATTGGACTTATTGATTGATTTATTCATCATTTGAGAACATTTCGAGTTTACTAGTAACTCGATCGTTTTTGGAGCCGGTACTTGGTTTTACGTCACGGTTGATGCAGGAAGTCTGACTGTTGTGTCAGCATCCTGTTACATTGGAGGATACACACTCTCGCGAGATCTACTACCAGGGGGAGATCAGGTGCGCGCACACCCACCTGGCATCTACGGCAGGAGTGTGCTGGACACCAAATCATCATTTCTCCACAGAGGTTCCACCGGGTGACTACGAAAGACTCTATATTTATGTCTTTATTTTATTTGCACATTGTAAGTGTCCGTCATTCACTTGCACGACATTTAAATTACAATATTACGCTATGGGAGCCGCGCTGGTTTCTTTTCGTTCTGCAGATTGAGAGGAAGGTGGTTTATCCTGAAGACTGGCAGCGACACCCAGCAGCTGTTTAAAGACACTTTTATTTTTATCCATTCACCTATCTCTTGGGGCTTTTTTCCTTATCCCCTCTATCACCCTTTTCCCTTATCCACCCTCCCCTTCCCTCCCACTTGTTTGTGTTGTATATTTAAGTATGTTTCACTTTTAGCAATCACATTTTTGGATATTGGTGTACGCCTTCGTGTGTATATTATCACTGTGCAAGTATTACTCTATTTATTTTGTTGTTCCAGCTAGCGCAGCAGTGCCCCCCTTTTCTTTTTTTATATATGTAGCCCCGGTCTTCTTTTGAACTCATTGACCCCCCTCTGCGAGTGACGAGCGGTCGCGGGTGCCGCCGTAGGCAGTGACGGACCCGCCAGCACTTCGCAAGGGTGGGGGCCAGTGCAGGCAGCGCTCGGCGCCCCTGAAGCTCCGGCGGCGCACCCGGCTAGCGGGGGCCGCCATGACATGGTGCGCGAGCGTAGGAGAGATCGCGCATGCGCAGGGCTAGTGCAGGGAGCCGTGCGCTGTTCCCTGATGCGGGCGGTTGCCGGGGACGCGAGCACCTTGCCGAGGTCCCGGCGGCTCGGGGAACAGGGTGCCGCCATTGCGCGATAGTTCGCGCATGCGCAGTGACAAGCAGGCGCAAGGAAGGCCCCAGACAGATCGCGCATGTGCAGTACAGTGCCGAGAAAGCCAGCGAAACCCTAGCCTACCAGGGAAGGCTCTAGGCAGGGACTACGAGTCCCAGGAGCCTCTGCGCGCCCGTGATGCCAGGGAGCCAATAGGGCTGAGGATCTCCCTACAGGAGAAAGGATACATTTCGCGCGCTGAGCCCACGCGAGCAGTTGGAGCTGGGAGCAGGAAGGGCAAGGAAGGGTGCAGGGAGCAAGTGGCTCCTGCACCAGGTAAGGATTCAATAAGTCCCAGTCGGGCCCCAATCCCTGTTAGGGTAGTGGGTAGAACTGAGGGACAGCCCCTAGGTTAGGGACTCTGCCCTTAGGTGTGTGAGGGTGCAGGCTTGTCAGTGTCACGGCTGGTAGTGCTGTGAGCGCTGACAAGTAGGCACAGTGTGAGCAGCGTGTGCTGTGTGTTGTTGCTGCAGGTTGCCTGCATGTATGCAGTGTGTTTGCTGCAGGCGCTGTTAGTGTTAGCTAAAATCAGGACTGGGAAGAGTTAGGGGAGCGGAGCAGGCTATTAACCCCTTAGGGCCCAGATAGGTCCTCACTCCCCAGTTTGTGGTGCTACAGGGACAGGCCCTAGGTTAGGGACCGTGTCACGTAGTGCCAGTGATAGATAGGGACACAGCGGATGCTGCGGTTCCTGTGAAGAGGTTCGGGCTCAAGTCAGGGCCCACAGAGACTATCTCCAGGGTGAGATCGCCCTCGGCGGTCCTCGTGCAAAGAACCGTTTGGGATCAGACGGAATCACCGAGCGACGGATCCTTTGTGAAGCAGTTGCGGATCCGAGTACTGGAGTGCTCGGCAGGTACTATTACACCCACAAGTGCACTAACGGGCCCTTAGCTTAATAGTGACTGCGCAGTCACCCATATCCTCTCTCTGCAAGAGTGCGGGACATTGGGTGGGGATCCTATGGACACTGGGTGGGATCACTCGGTGTTGGGGGAAGCGTTTGGTGAGATGCCTTGGTTATTAGTGTCTCCTCTGTAGAGGGACACCTGTTATTCTATTGTTGATATATGTGTGTTGGAGTAAGGAGCAGGTCTGCGTTGAGATCTGGGGAAAGAGGGCGCTAGTGCTGTAACTAGTGGCCCTATACTAAATCAATCAGCATCAAGCTATCCACGCCATACTGTGTCCAGGGACCTGGCACAGGGGTGATCTCCCTGAGGGGAGAGGGGATCCCACTCCATTGGGAGGGTGTACCTTTGAAGGGAGCATGTACCGAGATGTGCGGCTGAGTTCATCACTGCGAGGGGCAGCTAGCCCATACCGCAACTACAATAAAGATGCTCAAGTTCAACAAATTCTTGCTGTGTGGGTGTGAAGTTCTTTCACAGGAGGAGGCACCACAGAGGAGTTCCTCATCAGTCACATCTTCCTGCGGACGCAGAGATCCTGATGAGGTGGAGGCGCTGCATTGGTTATAGGTAGGACCCATGCACACTACCTCAGCTACCTGTCTGGGTTGGCAATCCCCACACTACATCATGCGGGAGACTCAGGAGTCCTGTTGCCAACAGGTGCACCACCAGACACAACCATGTAATGGGGACTGGTTAGACCACGGGCCAATGTGAGATTGGGTGGGTCAGGCTAGGTCAGAAAATCTGTTATTTATATATATATATATATATATATATATATATAAAAATTTTCAAAGCCCTTTTACTGAGCTGTGGAATATGAGTAAATACTTTCATCAAGAAAAAGAGCTCCGTCTATACAGCGCTCAGGTCAAATGATGCATTAATAGCGTAGTTAAAACGTAGCTTTTACTAAAAACTTAAATTAATAATATTAGGTGGTTTTAGGAATTCAACTAATTTTATAATTTTTCGTGTTGTATATACGTCATTGCTTGTCTAATATATATTTTTTTATTTAAGTCTTTAGTAAAAGCTACGTTTTAACTACGCTATCAATACATGATTTTGACCTGAACGGTGTATGAAAAGAGCTCTTTTTCTTACCTCTGCAAGTATTTACTCACATTGCTTTTTTTGCTCCTCCTAGCACCATTTCAATCACACATTAGACTGTATCAAGAGCCTCCCCCTCCACCCCCCCCAATTATTTTCGAGTTGTGGATTGTTATAAATTATTTATCTTAATAATATCTTGTGCCGTGTGTGTGACTACACAGATTTTATGTATTATCACAGGTTTCATTGTTCAGCCAGATAACATATGTCATTATAACGCAGAATATCACAGAGTTTTCCAAGGTTTCCACAGCTGTGGCAGTGCAGGATATGCCACTAAGAGGAAACAATGAAGCCTCCTACGGTGTGTGTCTACAAATGCCTACATATGGCAGTCTGTGTGCCAGGCGCCTTGGCACTCACTGTACATAACATAACCAACTATGCTCAGGCACCGAAGAGCTGGCTGTAATCATCTATCCGTCTGTATTTACTGCTAACAAGCCATTCTCACAGTCGGCTACATCAATAGTGATAGTTATTATATCATTTACAGTAACCAACACTTTTATTTTGATCTCATTACAGGAGATCGCTCCCATGGGTTATGTATGAAGATCAATAGCGGAAGGCAGAATGTAGCTTTTTAACGGGGTATTTGTGTTGAACCTTTGCATCCACTTTCATGTCATTCGGTGAAACCGTGACAGCAGGTCCCTCCTTAACCCCGTTAATGCCAGAGGTGCAATCAATGCATTGCTTTGGAATTAGCTGCTGGCCACCCTGCTCCTGAAGGGGTTAACTGAAATATATTAAAATGTGCATTAAAGAGAGAAATACATTATATACATGTAGCTTCTGCATTTTTGTTGCTGTCTTTGCTCTAAATAATGGAGTATTGTTTGTTATTGTGTAACTGGATCAGCCTTTGAGCTTACTTATACCAATCTGCTTATCACCACGTTTTTATTATTGAATGGCTGGGCTCGGGCTGCGTGTGTTTTCCTGTAACAGGCTGGGGAAGGAACCATGCTAATCAAAAGCCTCCACCATCCACTGTGCACCCAGTTCTATTATTATTCAGAGCACAACATCCGCACACTGAGATCATCATTGTACGTTATTGTCCTGTCATGTGATGCTGATCGTGAGCTGAATGGAAGACTGCTCGCATCTTTTGCAGATGACCCGGGCGGAATGCAGCAGGAGACGCCGTGATGTAACGGACGTCTGGGAGAACTGGAGCTGCCTCTTTCTGAGTAATACCTTGCAGTGCAATATCAGTGGCACTAATGAGCGTATAATTAAAATGATGTCACCCTCTTCCTCCTGCTGCAGCAGGGCTGGGATTTACAGCAGGGAAGTGCATGGATAAACCTTGATCTGCAACGTGCGTTATCATTGGCTGGGGCTGGAATTCTGATGTCATCGCAGTCCAATCATAACCCAAGCCTTTCCAAGTACCCTTCTTCTTTATTTTTTATATTTTTTTTTTCTTCGACAGATGAATAGTTTTCTGGATTCAAATACTCACCACTAGATATATATATATATATATACACACACACACACACACACACACACACACACACACACACACACACACACACACACACACACACACACACAATGTTTTTTTAATTGACTAGATAGTATGGCTACCGGTATTTGAAGAAAAAAAAAGTATACAAAGAGAAAAATATAGTCGTTTAAAAGTAGCAATCCTACTGACATGTCAATATATATTATTTTAACAGTGCACAACGTGAATCTAGCAGGCACATATTCTGTGTATACAGTATGTGTCTATATAATTATACATGTACAGTATGTACACACACACAGTCTGGCAATTACACAACTATAGCGCTATAGCTCAAAACAAATCAAATATACAAAATGTTTACAAACAATCGAATGTAACATAAACATAAAAACAAGTAATATATCAAGAAAAAAGTTTGGGTATCCACTTAGATTGTAAAGTCCTGCAGCCGTGAGTCCTCCTAGGATTATCCAAATACCATAGAAACAGTCTTTGCAAATAGAGTTCTCCTTGGTGCTGGAACTTTCACTCGTGCTCAATACAATGCATGAAAAATATAAAAAAGTAGAGAAACAATGAGGAGTAACACACTTAATTAAAGATGCTGTCACCTATGTGAAAATGGTAACACTAGATGAAATTTCACCCTAAACACACCAGAAATGGTGATGGAAATTACCATAAACATTCACACCACCACCAAGAAGGGGTCCTGAGGAAGTGAGATGTCTCTCAGGAAACATGTAGGGTGAGGTTTGTTATCTGTTACACATTCCTAAATAGCTTACACCACCACCAAGCAGTTAACCCTTTACAGCCTGGATCAGTAATCTAGGTGTAACCCAATCTATTAAAATGTATTTTATTGCACCATAGTACTCCTAGATTACACTGTGAATGATAGTTAATAGAGAACACTCACATCAATGGAGTTGAAGATGAAAAAATTGAACCTCTGCCGGATGGACAATTCTCAGCAATAATATGCGGAAAAGAAAAATGAAAACATAGCACAGAACTGCTATATACCAAAATATAATGAACCAACATTTAAAGACAAACCCTTGGAATAAAACTCACAAATTCCTTCATTCTTTGTAAGCCTTTCAACCCTTTAAGCCGGGTTGTGGGAGGCCCTTTGATGTCTCTTTCCTCTGTGGCTGCTTGGATCCTTGCCTCTGTGGGTCCACGTGTACAGCCTCCTATGGTATTACTTCCTGGTAATCCTCAGCAGTCCCTGCGACTCCAATACAGGAGTTCCAGGGATGGCACAGAGTTTCACAGAATCCCACAGCAAAAGGGTATCAATAAATAAGCTATTTAGGAATGTGTAACAGATAGCAAACCCCACCCTACATGTTTCTTGAGAGACGTCTCACTTCCTCAGGACCCCTGCTTGGTGGTGGTGTGTATGTTTATGGTCATTTCCATCACCATTTCTGGAGTGTTTAGGGTGAAATTGCATCTAGTGTTACCATTTTCACAGAGGTGAAAGCATCTTTAATTAAGTGTGTTACTCCTCATTGTTTCTCTACATTTTTATATTTTTCATGCATTGTATTGAGCACGAGTGAAAGTTCCAGCGCCAAGGAGCGCTCTACTGTACTTGCAAAGACTACACACACACAGTTCTACTGCTAATGTACTAAACTTCTATGTATAAAGGTAAAATAAAGCAGGCCCCCCAAATGGTACAATAGATGTCTTTACTAGCTCAAGTATTAAAGACATATTTGGTGTGCCTGTTTTTTTTAACCTTTGTGTGTGTTTGTGTGTGTTTGTGTGTGTGTGTGTGTGTGTGTGTGTGTGTGTGTATATGTAGATATCTATCTTTCTCAATGAAGATCCAGCACACTTGTCATCTTGGCAAACATCCAACAAGAGCTGAAACGTCGAACACTGCAATAAAAATACTTTATCGGTGTAGATATGCTGATGGAATAATGTACAAACATGAGCTTTATAGACAGCCGTCCACAATGCTCCTCACACATTGACATCATCCACAATAGACATACTTCTGGTATCTTGACAGTGTGTGTACTATTTATATCTTCCATAGTTAGCACCCACTTATAATGCTCCAGGGCGGAATTTAAGCTTGTCGCTTTTACTTTCATCTTAAATGGCAATCTTCTGCGTCCGTTACTCTCTCGCTCAATTGGGCCTCCTCTTGTGTTACCCTTACCTTCATGAACCGTGGGATCATTATCCCAGTGCAGGGTACTGCGTGCCACTCCTCGGCACTTTGTTTCTGAGGTAGCAGTGGGCCTCTTACCCGGGCTGATCCGACTAGGTCCCAGGGCTACTATTTGGGTAACCCCTATAGGACATAAGCTTCTTCTTTGTCAACCTGTCAGCTTCTGTAGTACCATGGCTACAGATGCTAACTGGATGTGACGCTTTCCCTAAATGTAAAATAACAAACAGGGACAGTATCGCTATACATTAACTATACACTGAAACAAATTTACATTACCAACCGTGAGGCCCCTCCCACTTTCACACCCAGAGACCTGAGTTCTAGAACCTCCAGAGCAGTCTAATATTCCCTGATCAACGGGTGAAAACAGGCAGAGCACAGCGCAAAAAGACAAAGCAACCAGACTTGACCAACAATAAAAAATAAATTAAGTTTATTTAGGCCAATGCCATGAGTAAAAAAGACAGTGAATCCTCAGAAGAGTTTCGCGCACAGACAAGGGCGCTTTGTCAACAGCTAAACTTCATTTATTTTTATTTTTGATGAAGTCGGGCTGCCTTGTCTTTTGGCGTTGTGTTCTGCATTTTTTCACCTGCTGATTTTTCCTGTTCGGAGCGCCCTGCGTTCTTCCAATTGTGAGTAGTTTTTCCGTCTGCTTATAAATATGCCCTTTGCCTGCACAAATTTGCTGACTCTGTTATCGCTTATTAATAATGATAATAATAATAATAGCATGTTCTTGTATAGCGCTGCTAGTTTTACGTAGCGCTTTACAGAGACATTTTGCAGGCACATCTCCCTGTCCCGTGGAGCTTACAATCTGTGTTTTTGGTGCCTGAGGCACGGGGAGATAAAGTGACTTACCCAAGGTCACAAGGAACCAACACCAGGAATTGAACCAGGCTCCCCTGCTTCAAACTCTCAGTGCAAGTCAACGTCTTTACTCACTGAGGATGGGGGAGACTTACCTGCACCCGGGGATGCTGAGAAATCAGTGCCGGCCAAGGGGAAGGCTATGTACCTGTACCCTTAATAGTCTTTGCGCCTGAGTTCATGTTGTGCACATTAGCTTTTATGTGGCTAGTTTTCATTGACTATTGGGCATTGGAAGCATTTAGAATATACTACTCACCATGTTTTAAAGGGAGGCTGAAAACGTCAACATTGATTATTAGATCCCATTATATTTATTTAGGATTTATTATCCTGCTTTTAATATTCACTCGCTACTGCACCGACACACTTTATTCGAGCAAATACCCAGTATGTACCTGGCAGATACCTGGAATGCGCCGCTCCTCACCTCTGACAAGCCCCGTTGCGTTTGCCTTCCCAGCCTGGGTTCATGCCTGGCTGACGGGCGGCTGATCTGTTAAATGATAATGATTAGGATTTAATAGGCTGCAATGCTTCGCGTGTCTACCAGATGGCATAAATTCATGAATTGTAATGCAGTATATATATATATACTGTGCAGTATTGCAGCCAGCGGGAATAAAATGCTTCAATCCCTGCCTGGAAAATAACCCAATGCACTCGGGCAGAAAACAGTCACAAACCTCAATACACCCGGGTATACCCGAATTCGTGGGACTAGCCGAGCTCGAATAAAGTGTGTCGCCAGTGTATGTACCAAGATTTCTTTGATGCACAGTGAAGTGGATATTTTTTCCCTTTTGCTCCTACAGTATATACCCTGATGGGGATGTCACTGAACACCAGACATTCTTTTCTGCCAAGCCACTCTTTACCTTGCATGAGCCAACACAGTAACCCATTAAGGCCATTGACCCCTCAACTAAATAGTTATCTCAAAGGGGGGCTATAACAGTATGTAGGTTATATATACAGCCCTCGATGAGAGATGACATCTCCCGATTTGACATTTCCCTCTATAATGTGCATGTCCTACCTGCATTCTGTAAGTAGGATTCCAATGTTGTGGATTGGACAACTACCTGACCATTTATTGTTTTTTTGTTATTTGCATTGTTTTTATTTCTTTTAATAAATGTACCATTTTTTCACTCAACTTTCCTATTTCTATATACCTCTGAGGCATTCTTTCATTGTATAACGCATAACCGTTTCATTTATTTTTTCCTTGATCATCATACAATATTATGCAATGTTTTTCTTGTTCTTCTTTTTCCATATGCTGTGATCATCATCCGCTTTATCCATTGTGTAGTGGTCAGGACTATATATCCTGGACATTATACGGTTGTATTCATTACACCCAAGCGTGATCCTTGAACTATTTATATGATTCCATCCACCAGGCGCCATTACAGCATCATATTTTGCATATATACATGCTAATACTATTGTGCACCGCCATCTGTGAAAAATATCCCTTTGACTATACTGTATCAGCCAACTTTGAAAATGTGCCCCCCACAGCAGTGATGGTACACTGGATCTTTAATGGGGGTCACAGCGTTTGCCCGGCACTATATTGTCCTGCTTCCACTCGTAAGCAATCACATCTACTACCGGAGGCAGCATAGTGTCCTGGGCTTTGACTTTGTCGGCCACAAATAGGATAGTTCTGGTGGGTCACTCTCCGTATCTAAGCCAGAGTAGCATGCATGGATGAAGGCATTCAGTCATCTGCGGCCCGAGCCTCCTTATAAATTGCTCAGTCCTGGTCTAGGCCTTTCAGGCCCTGAGGCTCGGAAACCACAGCCTCAGTAACTGCCTTAGCCATCAAATGATCTTGCTCTTGCTCCTGGCACTGCAATAGAAAGGGATCCATTCCATCAGTTCTCACCGGAGTAGGAGGAGTGGTCCTCAGATCCCTCCGGCCAGAGGAATCGCCTTGGTTGACCCCACCAGCAGCACTGGACGAGTCTGGGTAGCAGCGGAAGTAGTACCGGCCGGTACAGCAGAAGCAGATTCCTCTGCGTCGATCATCTGGGCTCGTCACCAAAGTCGGGATCCTCACCGGAACCGGAAGTGACAACTCGATCTCAGAATCAGCAATAAGAAGCGGGTCATCAGTCACCGGATTGATAGACAGGACCTTGGGAACTGGACGGATGGATGTCATCGGGCGCAGGAACATTGGAACTACCGACCGGTACCTCTGCAGCCGTCACACCCGCGCTACTCTCCCGCCCTGATGAAGACAGCAACGTTGCTCCGCGAGGATCCACTGCAGCCGCAGAGGCCTCTTGATCGGGACTGGTTACCTTGGAAACCGGTGACATCGACCTCCGAGATTGCTCCAAGTAGTGACGTCGCCCCAGCTCCACGAGGGAGCAGGTTAAGGACTCAACGCCTCCCACACTGGCCGGTATGGAGACAGGTAAGTCCGTTGATCTTTCAGGATGGAGTAGTATTCACGCTCCCAGGGGAAGGAAGGCTCTCTCCCCAGATAGCAGTCCCACTTGACTCCGCTCCTGAGTCCACTCTTAGAGGGGTATTTTTCCCGCAGGAACCCAAGGCCAGAGTGCCTGGGTCAGAGCAGCAGGAGTCCCCCTGACAGCTCAAATCGTTGGCCTTGTTGAGCAGAATTCACTGAATCAGGAAGCAAGTCAAGTATAGGTGTCACTTGCTCAGCCACCACGCACATTTGCTGCACCCGCTCACCATATCCAGCTACACCCCATGGGCGGATTGTTAACTCCTTGACTCCTCCCTCTGATGGAATCAGGAGTGCCCCGCAGGATAGAAGTGGTGCGGCTATGGCTTTGGCGCCCAGCCACAGATATTTAGCAAATTGCGAGCTTGCATCTTGCAAACTCACCATGCGTTTCTCCCGATTTTGGTGGGAACTGCTCTCAGACCTCAGGATCCTCCTCAGGGACCCCGACTTCTCCTTTTCAGTGCCTGCGGTGAGTTTTATCTTGGGGGTGCTATTTTTTAAGCGGCCACACTGGCGGGCGGGCGGGCATACTCCACAGGCACTATAATTCCTCCCCAACTGCAGGCGGATAGTCACAAATTGGGGGTGCTGTCTTTCAAGTCATTCCCACCGGCTGGGCATACTATCCCACCCCCGCTTATCTAGGAACCCTTAGTTGAGCACACACTGCAGTCCCATCTTGGAGGGTGCTATTTTTCAAGCGGCCCCCCTTGGGCATACACTGCAACGTGCCCTTGGCTGATACCATGGTGTTCAGTCACATCTCAGCCCTGGAACATGTAACAAATAAGAGTACCTCACAGATAATTCCAAATTGGGGGTGCTGTCTTTCAAGTAATTTCCCCGTTGGCATACTATCATGCTTGTCCTATAATGTAGGATTGCTTAATTGTGCCAGACATGAGCAACATGTCCTGAAAGACCTTTATGTATCATGCTGACTATTGCAGCATGAATACAGCACAGTATCTGTCAGCCTAACATGGTAAACTACTGTATCTACTGTAGAACTTCGTATTAGATCTGCAAACAAAATGGGTATAGACAGCACTCAATGTTTATAAAAAGATAGAAAAATCTTCAAACGGTTCTTAGTCCTATGCATACTACCCAGAGATACAAGGAAGAATGTATGCAGCGCACTGAAAGAACCAAGCACAATGTATGCTACACAATGCATGAGACAAACAAGAGACAGAACTAATAACATTTCAGGGCAGCAGCCCTTTCATAAGACCACCCCCAGTGATAGATCTGTCCACATACTGTAGATGTTATTCACAAAATGATCAACACAAGTGAATCCACCTTTTAAGACCCACCTTAAAACCCACCTCTTTAACTAAGCGTATGGGTAGCTCCATTGGCAGACACTGTACTGTACATCTCGTATGTACTGACCTTGACCCCTTGCAGACGAACTTACCAGAACACCCTTATTCTGTCTCTATAAGTTCTCCCCTCTTACCACTTAGATTGTAAGCTCTTTGGCACAGGGACACCTTTTCCTATTGTTACTTTTATGTATAAAAGCGCTTATTCCCATTATGCGTTATATTATTACTGTATGTCACGTGTATTACATCTGTGAAGCGCTATATACAGTACATGGATGGCGCTATATAAATAAAGATATACACAATATTCAATCGATTTCCAGGACCTCCGGAAGGGAGACTTTAAGCAGTAAAAACCAACTTTCATTGATTAGACACTAAACCCTTATTTACAAGGTGTGGACCAAAACCCTCATTTATCATAAGAGTGTATCTCACTTGACTTAGAGCAGGGGTTTTCAACTTTTTTGGTCTAGGAACCCTAGAATTATATTTTGACATTCTGGGGAATCCCAATCACCCCCTCCCCCTCCCCCACCTTCTGTCTGTCACTCTCTCTCTCTCTTCCCTCGTCTCCCTCTTCCCCCCTTATACTCCACTCCCTCTCTCTTTTCCCCTTACACTCCCTCCCTGTCTCTTCCTCCTTACACTCCCTCTTCCATCTCTCTTCACCCCTTAGACTCCCTTCCTCTCTCTTTCCCCTTTTATACTCCCTCCCTCTCTCTTCTCCCCTTAGATTCTCTCCCTCCCTCCTTCTCTCTTCCCCCTTTAGACTATCTCCCTCCCTCTCTCTGCCCTCCTGTAGGCTATCTCTCTCCCTCTCTGGCCCCCCTTACAAACACACCCACCCACACACACACACACACCTTACATTGGAGAGAGGGCTGCACAGTTCCCTCCACCTGTCAGTCAGAAGTTGGACCCAACTTCCAGCGCTGACAGGAGGAGGGAGAGGAAGGATTGCATTGACTGTGCTGCTGCTGCATGGAGTGCCGCTAGGTCTGGGACAGTTGTCCTAGCTCTCACCCCTGGTGGCCGCAGAACCCTTGAGGGGTATTCGTGCAACTCTTGAGTTCTGCCAAACCCTGATTAAAAATGACTGATCTAAAGAGTACAGTAGATCATTTCCATATAGTATTATCTGATGTTTCCCTGTAGGATATGATCATTTCTGAGGTCATCTATTTTGATTGGTGAGTCACACTACACTGAGATCACTAATAAAAGGGGGCGGGGAGGGTGGCGAGCACGCGCATTTTAATTGAAGCTTCTATGTGTTTTGTCACTGAAATTGTATTATACTCTCAAAACTCTTTCATTCAAGCAAAAGCATCAAAGTCAAAATATAGTTTCAGTGACAAAACACAAAGAAGTTTCACTTAGAATGTGCATGCTCGGCAATGTGGCGCAGGTGTGTGTCACTGAGGTGTATGTAGTGAAGGTGTGTGTCACTGAAGTGTGTGTGTGGTGAAGGTGTGTGTCACTGAGCTGTGTGTGTCACTGAGGTGTATGTAGTGACGGTGTGTGTCACTGTAGTGTGTGTGTGGTGAAGGTGTGTGTCACTGAGGTTTGTATGCATGTGGTGAAGGTGTGTGTCACTGAGGTGTGTGTGTGTGTGCGTGGTGAAGATGTGTGTCACTGAGCTGTGTGTGTATGTGTGAGTCCCTGAGGTGTGTGTGGTGAAGGTGTGTGTCACTGTGGTGTGTGTGTGTATGTGGGGTGAAGGTATATGTCACTGAGGTGTGTGTGTGTATGTGGGGTGAAGGTATATTTCACTGAGGTGTGTGTGTGGGGTGAAGGTATATGTCACTGAGGTGTGTGTGTGTATGTGGGGTGAAGGTATATGTCACTGAGGTGTGTGTGTATGTGGGGTGATGGTATATGTCACTGTGGTGTGTGTATGTGTGTGGTACAGGTATATGTCACTGAGGTGTGTGTGTATGTGGGGTGAAGGTATATGTCACGGAGGTGTGTGTATGTGTGTGGTGCAGGTATATGTCACTGAGATGTGTGTGTGTGTGTGTGTGTGTGTGTGTGTGTGTGTGTGTGTGTGTGTGTGTGTGTGTGTGTGTGTGTGTGGTGAAGGTATATGTCACTGAGGTGTGTGTGTGTATGTGTGGTGCAGGTATATGTCACTGAGGTCCCTGTATATAATGCAGTTCCCCAGGGAACTCCACATTTATTTGAAGAAGCACTCCCCTCCCCATTGCACACTCAGTTTACACAAATGGGAGTCAGGGCACCTTAGCTTTCCACCAATGTAACAACAAATGGGGGGGGGGAGAAGCAGTACAGTAGGGGGATCTACACCTTTTAATGTGGGCCGCACTCCTGCGCATGCGCGCGGCACGGCTAAGTATGCGTCTGTGCATGTGAGTGGCGCCGGGCACGTCTGCGCATGCGTACGGCACTGGGCGCATATGCCCAGAGAGGAAGGTGTTACTGGCTACTGTGCGTGCGCAGGGAGGAAGACGTCACTTCTGTTACACACATCTGTCACCATGAAGGAGATTTGTGCAAGCAACATTTTTGAGGGTGCCAGCAAAGAAGTTTCACTTCAAAATGATTCCACTGCAGAGCTGTCCTGGGAATATACTTTGTACATGTGTATATCTAGCCTCTAAATTGAATTGTAACTACTTTTAACACCACTACTCTTTCTGATTTTGGACCAAGCACTTTATCTTTGTGTCTCTGCTTATCCACCTGCATCTGAGCAACAATATTTCTACCTTTGTGCCTTAAAGTCCGAAATGCAGCAAAGTGCACTAAAAATGTGTCATAGTTACCAGGCTATTTCCTACTTGATGCGTCAACCTGCTCCATGAGACAAGAAGAAATGATGTGTGCTTCTCCCAGGGTCCTTAGCAACTCAGTTGCAAGAACAATGCTTTTGACACAAGTGTGTCCATTTCAAATCCTGTTGTCAGCTCTTCTTGTGACCACGGATAAGTCACATCAAATCTCTGTGCCTCAGGCACAAAACATGTGATTATAAGATATTCGGAGACGTATTCTGACTGTATAACCCGGTATACATTGTTAGCACTACATTAGGAAGTTATTATTAAGTGTCACTTTTATGCAGTATGCAGTAGATGTAGAAGAAGAACAGCCATGAAACGTATCTATGCATAACAATGAACATGTACTGTATTTAGATTTTTTTAATTGGGCACGGTGATCCCTCCAGGATTGAATGAAGAACTGAGGTTCCCAGTTTCCTTTAAATAGTAATTTTTTCACACACAGTATTATAGATATGTACTGTACAGACGCAGACATGCCCCGTTGCAAAATGAGGATCCTTTCTGCTAGGCTACTTACAGTACAGTATGTATTCTTTTGGGGTATCCAGGTATGATGTGATGCAGGTAACATGTGCATGTCAGTATCACAGCACGCATGAGTACCATACAATGAGCATGAGAGAGTGTTGGTGTGTAAATCTTTTGCATTATATTATGATTATTAGACTATTAGTCATGTACGCCGGGTAAGTATATATATATATATATATATATGGAAAAAAGAACAAAAAAGAAACAGGCGCACACCTAGTGCATTACCACAATAAAATTGTATTAAATGAACATAAAATCTATCAAATGGCCACTCACAAAGGTACAGCAAATAAAAGCATTTATGAGATAGGCTCTCATGTGCCTTGCAGCTCAATCACCGGCATCCGTCTGCAGTCAGTGGCGTCGTCACGTGGATCGCCTTCGTGAACCGGAACCGGAAGAGGGATCTTTCACCTTCAGTGCTCCATATCATTAGTCCCTCCGTGAAACGGGCACCTCAGATGTAATATGGATAAGGTAGCAAGCCGGGAGAGCAGCACACAGGAGCCAAAAGTTCTCAATCTATCTGCATCAATGTTTGTGGGCAAATGGCGGCCGGATTCTAGCCACGCCCTACGCGTTTCGTCATCAAATGGCGACTTCTTCAGGGGATATATATATATACATACATAGTTACATAGTAGATGAGGTTGAAAAAATACGTACGTCCATCAAGTTCAACCTATGCTAAATTTAGACAGCGGATACCTTATCCTTTATCTATACTTAGTTATTGATCCAGAGGAAGGCAAACAAAAAACTCCAGTGTCATATCATCCAATGATATATATATATATATATATATATATATATATATATATATATATATATATGCATACCACACATATATGTAGAGGTATCTGTACCGTGTTAGCCGAGCTTCATAATCAAAAATGAATAGACAATACCGTACTGTGGCTAACAAAATGCTTTCATTTGCTCGCACAAATAAAAGCATTTCATTAGCCACAGAACGGTATCGTCTATTCATTTTTGATTTATATATATATATATGAAGAAAAAGTATACTGTGCACAAAACTGATTTAAAATAGTGTTGCAATGATGTCTATGAGTGCTGCCACAGTGTAATGGGTGTACACCACCCCAAAGAAAATTTCAAGTACAAAAAAACACAAAAGGCGCAAATCGGAGACACGGGGGCATGGATATACAACACCTGAAGGATAAATATGTGAACAAGTCCTATATTCGAATTCCACAACGAGATGTACCTATAGATGAAAAAGATACCAAAATGGTGAAGTACGTTTATGAATAAAATGATTGCGCAAGCAACAGAGGCTACTTACAATGTAGCAGAAATAACAGGCATATCAGTAAAATGCTTTCAGATCGCTACATCAAAGGGGCTGATAATCTCAGGAACCGCTCACTCCGTCTGTGTGCTCGGACGCGGAAGCGTCACTGCTCTGCTGTAATCAGCAGTTGTGCGGGTCCTCTGATGGTGACGTCACTCCCCTAAACTGGGATACCGCTGGCTCCGTTCATTCGGTGAGATTAGCCACAGGGCTCAATTCCGAAATTGATATAATAGTCCCAATAGCCTTTAAATAAGGCTTTGCAGTAAATAGAAAGACAGTTAAAAGTCCTGAATATAACAGAAAATAGGGAGATCTAGTGAGAGACCCTCACCCTACTTGTTTCATCTGAGTTTAGACTTCTTCTGGGGTATATATATATATATATTGTCTAAAGTGTTCCTTATGAAAACTATGTGACTTAAGGTATGCATTTGTTTGGCCAATAATTCAGATCACTTTTTTTCAACATTTTATTTTAAGTACTGTCCGTGACAGCCAGCGGTGGATGTACGCGTGACAATGTATAGATCAGTATGCAGTTTGGATCAGTATGATGGACTCTGCTTTTACAGTCACAGTGCACTACACTATACATTCATGAATGGTGATGCCTGAGGAGTGTCTTCCCGCTACAACAAGGAATTGATTTTAAAGATAAGTACAAGCGAGTACCATGTGCTGAGTTCTAAATATTGGGTCAGGGACCTTTTTCCTTTAAGAAATATGAACCCGCAGTTACGTTGAAAGGTTCAGTACATGAATAAGGGTTTCAGTCCTTTATTGCACATATGTGGCAGCATTTAAATTGAATACATTGTTGAAACACTTTGGTCTGTTATTTGTGAATAACATTTATTTATTTTTATTTCTAAAATGTTTTACCAGGAAGTAATACATTGAGAGATACCTCTTGTTTTCAAGTATGTCCTGGGCATAGAGTTAAGATGACAAATAATACATGGTTACAATAAATAGTTACATAAGTGAACAGGGTATACATTATATACAAGACATTGCATGCACAGTTAAGATAATATGTATTATGGGCGTATGTAACAGTTACAGACCAGATGAAAATGTGAGACAGCTTTACTTTTGAAAGAACTTAGACTGGTGGTGGATGTGAGAGTCTCCGGTAGACTGTTCCAGTTTTGGGGTGCACGGTAAGAGAAGGAGGAGCGGACGGATACTTTGCTAAACCTTGGGACCATGAACAGTCTTTTGGAGTCAGATCTCAGATGATAAGTGCTGCATGTGGTAGGGGTGAGGAGCTTGTTCAGGTAGACGGGTAGCTTGCCCAGAACGTATTTGAAGGCAAGACAGGAGAGATTAACTTTGCGCCTAGACTCAAGTGATGACCAATCTAGTTCTTTGAGCATTTTGCAGTGATGTGTGTTGTAGTTGCATTGGAGAACAAAATGGCATATTGAATTGTAGAGGGTATCAAGTTTGCTAAGGTGGATTTGGGGTGCCGAGCTGTATACTATGTCCCCATAGTCGATAATTAGCATTAGCATCTGCTGTGCTTGTCCCAATCTTCAAAAGTGGGGACAAAAACACTGTCTCAAACTACAGGCCAATCTCACTTCTCCCAATTCTATCCAAAGTTATGGAAAAATGTGTCCACTCCCAATTAAGCGATTTCTACACCAAGACAAATTTCCCTAGCCAATTCCAGTCTGGGTTTCGTCCCAAACACTCCACCGTAACTACCCTGCTAAAAGTTTGCAATGAAATCCAGTGTGGAATGGAACAGGGACAACTCACTGGTGCAGTATTCCTAGATTTTGCAAAGGCTTTTGACACAGTTGATCATGTTATCCTGCTTAACAAACTCCAGAGCTCTGGAATAGGGAAACATGCTTTAAACTGGTTTCAGTCCTACCTATCAGGAAGATCCCAACATGTGTCCATCTCAGGCTCTAACTCCAACCCCCTG
Organism: Ascaphus truei; assembly: GCF_040206685.1. NCBI lineage: Eukaryota > Metazoa > Chordata > Amphibia > Anura > Ascaphidae > Ascaphus > Ascaphus truei. The sequence goes on from NC_134486.1 coordinate 399,146,558, forward strand.
GATATCACCTGTGGTGTACCGCAAGGCTCTGTTCTGAGGCCCCTACTCTTCTCAGTGTTCATTAATGATCTTCCCACAGCTTGTAAGGAAGCCTCAATACACATGTATGCAGATGACACAATCCTGTATGCACACAGCCATAGCCTCTCTGACCTTCAACACATACTTCAGTCTGACTTTTTGAGACTCGAAAACTGGATTTCCCAAAACAAACTGTTTTTAAACACTGACAAGACTGTAACAATGGTATTTGGGACCAAGACTAAATTTGTAAAGCTTCCAGTGACTGAGCTCCTGATTAGAACCAACGCTACCACCACCCTAACACCTGTCACTAGTTTTAAATACCTGGGCTTATGGTTTGACTCCCACTTAACATTCGGGATGCACATTGATACCCTGACAACCCAGACCTATGCCAAACTAGGGGTACTTTACAGGAACAAATCCTCCCTAAGTCTCCTGGTCAGAAAGCGTATTGCACAGCAGATGCTAATGCCAATTATTGACTATGGAGACATAGTATATGGCTCGGCTCCTCAAACCCACCTTAGCAAACTTGACACCCTCTACAATTCAATTTGTCGTTTTGTTCTCCAATGCAACTACAACACACATCACTGCGAAATGCTCAAAGAACTAGATTGGTCATCACTAGAGTCTAGGCGCAAAGTTCACCTTTCCTGTCTCACCCTCAAATACTTTCTGGGCAAGCTACCCAGCTACCTGAACAAGCTCCTCACCCCTACCACATGCAGTACCTATCACCTGAGATCAGACTCCAAAAGACTATTCATGGTCCCAAAACTCAACAAAGTATCCGGACGTTCCTCCTTCTCCTTCCGTGCACCCCAAAACTGGAACAACCTACCAGAGACTCTCATATCCACCACCAGCTTAAGTTCTTTCAAACCTAAGGCTGTCTCACACTTTAATCTGGTCTGTAACTGTTTCATACGCTCATAATATATATTTTCTTTAACTGTGCATGCAATGTCTTGTATATAATGTATACCTTGTTCATTTATATAACTGTATTTGTAACTATGTATTATTTTGTTTTACTCTGTGCCCAGGACATACTTGAAAACGAGAGGTAACTCTCAATGTATTACTTCCTGGTAAAATATTTTATAAATAAAATACGCTTTCTGACCAGCAGACTTACAGAGGATTTATTCCTGTAAAGTACACCTAGTTTGGCATAGGTTTTGGAGGTATCCCGAATGTTAAGTGGGAGTCAAACCATATGTCTGAGTATTTAAAACTAGCAACAGGAGTTAGAGTGGTATTAGCATTGGTTCTGATCTGGAGCTCAGTCATTGGAAGCTTTAAAAATTTAGCCTGGGTCCCAAATACCATTGTTACAGTCTTGTCAGTGTTTAAAAACAGTTTGTTTTGGGAAATCCAATTTTCAAGTCTCAAAAAGTCAGACTGAAGTATGTGTTCAATGTCGGAGAGGCTATGGCTGTGTGCATATAAGATTGTAGCATCTGCATACATGTGTATTGAAGCTCCCATACAAGCTGTAGGAAGATCATTGATGAACACTGAGAAAAGTAGGGGCCCCAGACCAGAGTCTTGCGGGACACCACAGGTGATATCCAAGGGGTTGGTTAGAACCTGCGATAAACACATGTTGGGATCTTCCTGATAGGTAGTAGATTGAGTGAGATTATTTCTAATAACCATATATCATATAACCATAGTACTGATTACAATTCAGGCATTTATTCACAACACTTACCTGTCATTGACATATGTATACAGAATTTGTTTGACATATGGATCAACCTCTCTATACTATACTTCACTGGCAGTTGATAACGAGCAGGTATTACATTGGCTTTCTTTTGCATAAATTACTACAACTTATTCATTTTTAATAATTTTTTTCATTATAGAATAAGAACGAATCGAGGTTTCCCGTTAAGGTTCTGTGTCGATGTGCAGTATGTTTTTATGTATTTCTTTAAACAAATGTATTATTGTATTGGGTATTAGTTTATGTATTTCCCTTGTTCATCTTATAGTTACTTATCTCTAAGCAATATATGGACACGGATCCTTTTCTCTGTGTTTGAGCTCAGGTGTGTGATTTTCAAACGACACTCCTGTTCAGCAATCATGTTTCGTGTATATGGCTGATGTCATCAGGCACATAATTACATCATAAAGCTTAGGACACCGGTGTACTGTACGTCCACATGTGATTGTATTTAAGCGATGTTTTTACAATGTTCGGTATCTTGACAAAGGTCAAAGTTGCGGACCGTAACGTCGATCCTCTTAATATATGGTTTTCTAGATTTGTACAAGTCCTCGGGGGTGCCGCTTTTTCCTCTTACGGGCGGTCACCTGCTATTTACAGGAATCCATAGGTACGTTTGTATATCCTCTATCGCAAATTTTGTTGCTGATATTTTCTCAGTATTAATATCAAGCATAACGATATCCCCAGAGATTCTGCGGGTGTTATCTAGCTGGCTGTTGGTAAGGTTGCTAACAGGGGGAGACAGCCAGAACTGTGGTCCTGGCCTGGTGGGTTTAGTGGCCCGGCCACCATCCTGCACATTATTTTCTTCACTGGCCTCTCACGCTGCAACAGGAAGCACAGAGGGGGAAATCCCTTCCTGTGAAGAGCATGGAGTGAGCCGGGCTTTAATAATAAGTGCATGGAGCCTCAGGGCAGAGCATGGAGCAGGTGGGGTCTCCATCAGTGGACGGAGTCCCAGTGAGCAGAGAAGAACAGTGCAGAGTATGTTGGTGAGAGGGAAGGGCAGGATCAGAGGGTGAAAGGCAGATATAGTAAGGAAAAGAATAAATGAAAAGAGAAAATAAAGGCACAAAGGGAAATACATAAGAGGGAAAAGACAGGAACATGAGGGGGGGAGAGAGAAAGAAAGGCGTGAGGGGTAAAAGAGTGGGGTACATGAGAAGGGGAAGGAAAATGTGCTGGGGAGAAGGAAATTATGATTGTTAAAGAGAGGATGAAGATGAAAAATACAGTAAGGAAAACACATGGGGAGAGAGACATGCTGGAGGGAGAGAGAGAGCGACATGCTGGGGGAGAGAGTAGATTAAGAGAGAGACATACTGGAACGGGGAGAGACAGACAGAGAATGCTGAGGGGAGAGAAATAAATGTTGGGTGGAGAGAGAGAGATGCTGGCGAGAGAGATACTGATTGGGGGCTAGAGACATGCCGGGGGGAGAGAGAGATGTGCTGGGGGAGAGAGATGCTGGAGAGAGAGAAAGAGAGAGACATGCTGAGGGGAGACAGACATGCTGGGGGGGGGGGGAGAAAGAGAGAAAGAATAAGGGGGCGGTGGAGAAATAGAGACATGACTGGGCAAAGTAGATCAACATATATAGTAATTGTTTTAACTGTTGGCTGTCAAAGGATGGGGGCCCCATTATTCAAATTTGTCCTGGGCCACAAAAAAATCTGTTGGTGGCCCCGGGTAACCCCTTTGTCATGGATGAAAGGTGTTAGCTAACAATAAGTTATTTATACTAGTTATTTTGCTATACAGATCTGTAAGGAGCCAATTACCCTCTTTTAGTAGAATTACACCAAGAAAATGTATCTCTTACAAATTGTATTCAATTGTAAAAGTGTAAGTCGAGAGTGCGCTCTTAGCCCATCTTAACATATCACCCAAATGGGGGGCACTACCTCTCCAGATGAAGATGTCATTCATGTAGCGTCGTCAGTGGTTATAGGCTGTACATAAAGACGCTTACATACACAAGGCCATGTGGGTCCCTATAACTGCAAGAAAAAGTGTTTGACAAATCGAAAATATTCATTAGTAATAACAATTTCTAAGGATCTAATAAGAAAATTGCACATGCAATATCTTTGGGATTCACTATAGTTCTCAATGCGTCCTGTACAGCTGCTATCCCCTCAATATGGGGTATTGCAGTGTATTTGGGTGTATATGCACTTTTGATGCTTATTGTGTTTGTGCCATCTGTGTAACCTGAGCATTATTGTGGCTTATATATGTGACTTCCCTTCAAGACCCTATAAATATCTACATGGCAGACAGCACCACCTAAGAAAAAATAGCCAAGGGGCTAGGGAATCCCTGTCAATTTACAAATAAATATAGCATACTGTACATCAAAAGCTACCCCACACTCATATAGAATACATATAGAGCAAAGAATGGTACTGCACCGACACACTTTATTCGAGCAAATACCCAGTATGTACCAGGCAGATACCTGGAATGCGCCGCTCCTCACCTCTGACAAGCCCCGTTGCGTTTGCCTTCCCAGCCTGGGTTCATGCCTGGCTGACGGGCGGCTGATCTGTTAAATGATAATGATTAGGATTTAATAGGCTGCAATGCTTCGCGTGTCTACCAGATGGCATAAATTCATGAATTGTAATGCAGTATATATATATATACTGTGCAGTATTGCAGCCAGCGGGAATAAAATGCTTCAATCCCTGCCTGGAAAATAACCCAATGCACTCGGGCAGAAAACAGTCACAAACCTCAATACACCCGGGTATACCCGAATTCGTGGGACTAGCCGAGCTCGAATAAAGTGTGTCGCCAGTGTATATTGATTTATGCTTCCAGACCCAAGACCCAATGCTCACCTTTGTTTCTGTGGTGGATGAGAATGTCTCTCCTCGCTATCACTATGTATGAATCATTGTAGAGAGACATCAACCCCATTCTGCATCCTCGAGAAGCAGCTCTCTGCTGCTTTGTTATTTTCTTTCTTTTAAAATTCATTTAAATGGCACATTTTTGTTATTTTAGTTCATTGCCGTCAGATTCCGTCTCCCTGCCCTGCAAAACAGTTATTAATTACTTTGCTAGGTATTCTAATATCAGAACCTACCGACAGTATATGAGTACTTATTAGATGGTTGTTGCACTCTAGGTGAGCTTTATAGGATGTCCACATTAGTATTGAGCCAATCTTTGGTCTCTGCAGGTATCGCAGGTTTGACAATTTCTTGATCATGCTGATAATAAATGTTAACTATTTACGGATCGGGCTCAGTCCCACAGTTAGCGGGTACAGTATGGGTATATTATGTGTGTAATTGAGAATGTTGTATATTAAGTGTGGGAGAACACGTTCCATGTATACCTGGGGTGAATATAATCCCACTGCTATATGAAAAATTATTTAATTGAATAGACATGCACTCTTTATGTGTACAGTATATGTATTATCTAGACCAGGGGTACGCAAACTGGGGTGGCGCGATAGATTTTACGAGGGGGCGGGGCAGTTACAGAGGCCCCGCTATTCAGCGCGAAGCCTCTATAAATTCACTTACCAGGCTTTGGTCCACGCGTCTCCATGGTGATGGAGATCAAATGATGCTGGGGTCATTTGACGCTCCATGATGCCTCCGCGTCATTTGACGCCCGTCGCCATGGCAATGCAGCATCGAAAGATGCTGCGGGAGCCAAATTACGTGGTCACATCATGACGACGCATTCAAGGTAAGGGTGGGGGGGGGGGGTGCGACAAAGGAGCAGAGCAGACGGGGAGGGGGGGGTGCATCCGAGGAAGTTTGCGCACCCCTCATCTAGACCACGGGTAGCCAAATCCAGTACTAAAGAGCAACCAACATGCCAGGTTTTCTGGATATCCCTGCTTCAGCACAGGTGGTGCAGTCTTCAACTGAGCCACTGAAGGAGCTACCTGTGCTGAAGCAGGGATATCCTGAAAACCTGACCTGTTGGTAGCTCTTGAGGACTGGAGTTGGCCACCCCTGGTCTCGAAATAGGCAGTGTTGATGCATGTATACCACTACAACAGTCGCTATACATCTATACATATTTATTCCTACAACATTGTATTTAACCCTATATTCCTTGTTGACACACAGAGAGAGATACCTTAGTGACGTCATCATTGAAAAAAAAACATTTATGTTAATTAATAGAAAGGTGCGAAAAGAAAGGGGATGGCACTGAGTGGTGCAGGGTATTTATTGTTTGATGTTTTGTTTTATATCAGAGCCCCACTCAATTTATGATATTATGTGTATTTTTATTGATGTTTTTTAATTAAAGGTTTATATTAGTGTAACGGTGTTTCTGACCTGGCTGACCCCCCCAATCTCACATTGGCCCCTGTGGTCTAATCAGTCCCCATTACATGGTCGTGTCTAGTGGTGCACCTGTTGGCAACAGGACTCCTGAGTCTCCCGCATGATGGTGTTATGGGGATGTCAACCCAGACAGGCAGCTGAGGTAGTGTGCGTGAGTCCTACCTACACACAGTGCAACACCTCCACCTCAGCAGGATCTCTGCGTCCGCAAGGAGATGGTTCTGATGAGGAACTCCTTCTTGATTGTGCCTTCCACTGTGGAGTAACTTCACACTCACACATTTGGGTTCTTGTGAACCCGGGGAATCTTTATTGATGATGGTATAGGCAGACTGCCCCTCGCAGCAAACAGCTTAGCTGCTCATCTTCTTCTGTGCTTTCCGTTCAGAAGATCTGCCCTCCCAATGGAGTTGGATCACCTCTCCCCTCAGGGAGATCACCACCTGTGCCAGGTCCCTGGACACAGTGTAGGCCCTGCCAGCCTTACTGCTGCAGGTCAGACTAATTGCTGTAGGATCACACTTGACCTTCAACTTAACCAAGACAAGTTGACACACAAGTTGAACACTAACTTTGGGCAGTGCTGTGTCTTATATACCAAGGAAATTGCTCCACCTCCTGTGTCACTAACAATGGACACCAGGTCTGTTACCACTCCCCTCATGTACATATGACACCTCACCAGGGTGTGAGGGCAAACCTCCATGATTGATGCTGGCAATCCTGTATACTTACCAGGCTTACTGCCAGCATGAGAGAGAACTGTATACCATTTTTAACACATGGCTACATTAGTTTACTATGTATAATGTATAACTAGCATGTGAGTGGTTAAGTGGGAGGTCACAATATCGACCTTCACAGATGTCTGCACGGTCTAAGCATTCACCCAGGGGTGTGGATGTGCAGACTGGAGATGTGATTGGAGGTATGGGATGTCTCACGTATCCAATCAGATGTGACCCTGGGGTTTAAATACTCCATGGTTCTAATCATTAATAATCCCTGAAGAAGTAGCTTATGCTATGAAACGCATAGGATTGTTGACTTACGAGTGACTCCTAATTATCTACGGGTATATCTAGTCATTATATCTTTCGAGATATTACGGGTGCTTATTGCCATTTCGAGCGACGCCGTAATCATCCGACGGCCGTCATCGCTTGGCGGCTTGTCGCAAAAGCGTGCGGAGCAACTGAAGTGCAAGCTTGACTGTGGCTCGTATTGTTCCTGCATCGTAACCATCGACCCTACAAGCCAGTCACCAGACGGACATCCTGCACACACCAGAGGGAAGTTGCCTGATGTGGGCATGAGAACAGCCACCTAAGCCCAGGAATCTACCCTGAGGTTCCAGCTGAACTTCACCTGAGGGGTTGTGCGAGGAAGTGCTCCTGGTGTCCTCGGCGTGCGGTGCCTGGTAACCTATGCCATAGTGCATGACATGCTTGATATGTTTTAACTTGATGTACGCAGATATCTTACCATATACTTTTACAATATAATTTGAATATACTTCACTATATGCGTTTGCGCTGTTTTTCTCTTGTTTCACTATTTATTGTTTGACTCTTCATGGGACACGTATAACACCCGACGAAGGGTTTGACCCGCGGAACGTATTGCCTTCGTTTTCTGTTTTCTGCAAATAAAAGTATGCGTTAATAGTAAAAAGTACTGTTGAGAGTTCCTGTCTATTTGAGTGCGGCGGAAAAAATGCTGTTCTGTGCTGTGATCACTCCGATAGCAGATATGGTATAAATATATTTTGCTTTATATAGAACATTGTATTGGTTACTCTAAAGATTTGAATGCATAAATCAATAGTAGTATGTATGCATTTAGTAGACATATGTTATAGAGCCCTGACAACTGATGCATGTATAGAATTTGCCAGGACCAGCAGTCCCTATAAAGGCGGTGAGCTATTCCTCCATGTCCTTTCATGCTTAAATCTGGTGACAGCCATCCTGTTTTTGTAAAGCACTGAAAACCCTACTGTATATAGCAGGATTGTGGGTCACCGATGCTGCCATGGTATGTAACCATTTTACTGCCAGAGGATCCCAAAATGCATGGCATTTCCACAATGCATTGAAGATAACCATGGTAGGGAAAGTGTTAACCTCTCTGACAGCAAAGGGGAGAAACAGAGGAGTGATACTAATACTAGTGGGAAAAGAGGGGTAACATAGAGGTTCGGGAGCAGAGGAGAAAACATGTGTATAAAAGCGACAAAGTGATAACAAAAAGCAGTAAACACATAAAGGAAGGAAGAAAAGAGAAAACAAAATCATCAGACAGAAAAAGGATAAACCAAAAAGATAAGAACAAAAAGGAAAAAGTAACAAACAGAGCCCGGCCAAAGTTAGGCCGTGCGTATATTGCCGGCGACGGCGACGTCACCAAAAAAACAAATGCATTGCCACCGCCGCGTGCGCTTATAGTAAGCGCGACGGTGACAATGCGACGGAGCGAAGGAGCGTCGCAGATTTTGGAAGCTGGCAATATTTCATTTTTCAAGGGCTGTCGCCTCATGTGACAGCCCCTGAACCAATCAAATGCCAATAAGCCTGCGACACCGCCGCAAAGCGAAATATAACTTTCGCTATCGCCGGCTGGGGTGACGTCGCCCGTCCCGTCGCCCGTCGCGGGCACTATACACGCGGCCTTTGGAGATGTGCAAATGATGCATTTGCATTTATTCCCAGGCACGAATATTCGCGGCTCAATCTCCTATCGGGCACTTTCGCCTCTATTTTTAATAAGAACGAAACCTACGCTTGCGTGAAGTAGCCACGCGCGGCGCTCCCCCTCTGCCAAATTCATGGTCAAATGTTCTACCGCAAATCTAATTTTGTCAGTAAAACACTGCAAAGAATTAGTCCATTGAATTTTGACACTTTTGCCCATCTGCAGTCACATTGTAATGAATGGATAGATCAGTGACAGCTCATCTTTACTCCTACATACATATGCACATACAAGAGAGGATTCACTGAACAATACCCATCACACAACATCATATTATGTTATAGAATATGTACTTTCAATTAACAGCCAACACTTTTTGTGTTATTATTTTATATATACTGGAGGCAAATCTAATGCAAGGGTTAAATTACATCTCTGGCAATACATTTCTCAGAACCTTTTGTGTCTTCTATAATGGTGAAAAAAAGGCTTCTGTGTGACATCATTCTTTGCCTATATGCAGTGGGTTACTCAGGCAAACTCAGCTTCCCCAGAAGATGCTGTCCTATCAGGGAGCTGTGTGGCCTGGCCAATGAGAGTGCTTAGAGGTGATGTCATGGTGAGAGCTTGGCAGTGGTACTGATGCTGGGACTGTGGCAGCTTTAATTCAGGGAGTTCAGCTGAGAGAAGCACACAAGACTGCATGGTAAAGGTAAGTGAGACACAAATTTATAGATAATACAGGTGGATACTATAGCTAGAAAATTGTATCTATATATTAATATAAAAAAATATTATTAGTAGTAACAATGAAGACAATAACTCACAATTCTCAAATGTAATACTGTGTGTGCAGTGCTGGTGTATGTATGTATGTATGTATGTATACACACACACACACACACACACACCAGCACTGCACACACAGTATTACATTTGAATTTGAGAATTGTGAGGTATAGTCTTCATTGTTACTACTAATAATAGTTTTTTATATTAATATGAAGATATATATATACACACCTGAATTGATATATTTATATATATATATATATTTCATTATATCTATCTACATATAATTCTTTAAATGTGAATATTATAATGATAATACGTTATTCTCATTGTTATTATAATACACACTTCTTACAGTATGTTTGATGTTTGCATTAGATATGTTTATGAATTATTCATACACTAGTTCTTCTTCTGAGACTTTAAAAACACAATTTTAAATGGACTCTGTGCTACACAATTATTTTTTGTTTAAGAGGCAGTGGGTCATTTGATTTCTCATTCTCTTTATATTCTTGTTACAAAACTGTGTTCTGCACTTCCATGTGAAGCAATGGATGCAGGTGTGGTGATATCAGCTGGGAAGTCAGGGAGGGTTGTCTTGCCTGGGTGGGTTGGGCATAGCATTGTGCAGGGATTACCACAGACTGACCACATGTGCACTGTCAAACAGGAGCATCTGGCTACATCATGCTGAACCTTTACAGCAGTGCCTGTGAGCAGCTGCACACAGTCCACAGCTACTGGGTTTTTATTAATAAGAGGTTCCCCTCATTCAGTACTGAACAGCTTGTCTGTGAGTAATGATGGGGTGAAAAATAGAATGATATGGATTTCATCCGGCTTCTCTCAGTGAAAGAAAATGCAAATCTAAATTTCTCTTAACCCCTCTGGTGCTCAAAGGGTTAATTTCTTTAGTCCAAAGCATCTCTCTTGATTCCTTCTCTGCCAGACAGACCTGCCCGGTATTGTGCTACTCTAGCACAGGAGCTAATGCATTGTTCTGCTCTGGAATGTGTCTCAGCTGTAGCACAAAGTGCCACAATACTTGTTCTACTTTGCTCTTTGTTAGCTTCCTCTCCTACCTTCTCCATTCGGTTTTGTTTACACATTTTTTCTACTGCAACAGTATCTGTTAGACTGAATTTCTGCTTCTATTTTTCCTGCCCTACCTGCCTTTCTTTGCATTATTTTATGATGTCACCCCTAGCTAAATTGGTTAAATGCAGGTAACACCCATACCCTTTTTATGCCTTGGGTTTCAACACTACAGCTATGATCAATAAAGTTGTTATTTTAATTACATTATGTTGATTTTTTTCTTAACACTGAAACATTTTTTTTCCGTATATTGATCTGAGACTTGTATTTTTTGTCTGGATACATTTGCTACTCTGCAAAGTGGCAGAATTACTTTTTTTGCCGCCTGTAGGGTGGAGGGAAGCCCTCCGCCCTAGCGTAGTGATGTCATGATGTCACAGTGGCATGTGACGCCATGTTATCATGGCAATGCATCGTCATGGGACATAATTTGACTCCGCGCTGTCATGGCGATGCGTCGTCATATGACGTCGCGGCCTCATTTGACATCGGGTCACCATGACAATGTGGCGCTATAGGAGGGGGCCCGCTCTGAAATAGGTAAGACACTCACATACACACACACATTTTCTCCCCCCAAAATTGCTGCCTCCCAAAAATTGCCGCTATAGCATAGTCAGCCTTATGGAAATCCATGTGTGTTGATTTTCTCTCTGGGTTCTCTTATTGTTCGCATCCTCCTCTCTGTGAAGGATTTGGAATTCTTGGCAGTAATCTTGGATTTCTCAGTCTGTAAGTCCCAGCCAGACCTAAAGGTTCCGCTCACATTGTGGACTATAGACTTTATGACATGGTTGCAGACACATGTATAGCATTAGTGTTTTAAACTAGTTATTTTGTTTAACCAGAACAACATGTATTCTAACACTATCATAACAATAAAGGGAAATGCAAAAAGCTACATATTTTATGTTTACTAGCAAAATAAAACGCTTACTGAAAACACTGTTTTTTAAAATCTATTTAGACAATTGTGTTTGTGCCATGTATTTATGTATGTACTGTATGTATGTATGTATGTATGTATGTATGTATGTATGTATGTATGTATGTATGTCTTTATTTATATAGCGCCATTAATGTGCATAGCGCTTCACAGCAGTAATACATGTGACAATCATATAGATAACAAATAATACAAATAACAGGTCATGGGAAGAAGTGCTTCAGACATAAAAGTAACATTTAGGAAAAGGAGTCCCTGCTCCGAGGAGCTTACAATCTAATTGGTTGGTAGGAAGGCCGTACAGAGACAGTAGGAGGGTGTTCTGGTAAGTGCGTCTGCAGGGGGCCAAGGTTTATGTATGCGGTGTAAAACTATCACTCATGCAATGTATCACTGTTTAATCTGTCCACATTTACAGTATCAAAGTGAAGGAAAATCCAGTTGAAAGCAGTAGCATTTCTCTTATACAGAATAACTTTGTTTTCTTGTATAGCGCTGCCAGTGTGTGCATAGAATTTTGCAGGCACAAGCAGTACCTGCCCCAATCTACAGTATCCTAACCCAGGGGTGCACAAACTGGGGGTGCAAGATTTTGTGGGGGGGGGGGGGGGAAATGGCGGTTACAGAGGTCCCGCGCTCTCCCCCAAGGTGTTTAAATTCAATGCCAGGGGACCGTGCGAGGCCTCTGTAACTTCTCCTACCTGGTCTTTGGCGACGCGTCGTCATGGTAACCCAGCGTCAAATGACATCGCGGAGTCACGTGATGTCACATGACCCCGCAACGCCGGAGCCGAGTGGGGGGAGGGGGGCACAGGGAGAAAACTTTGCACCTCCCTGTCCTAACCGATTGACACATACTGTAACACATTTTTCACTTAAAAAAACTGCATACAGTCGATTAAATGCCTTACTCTCCGCTGTGAGACTTGATAGATCCCAATGAGCAAGTTTAAGGGCCTATAGATGTATGGCCAAAATCAGATGCACTGTACATAGTGACCTGCGGGTTAAATTACGTTTTCCTTTAGTTTAAAAATAAGTTTGTAATGAGGTGTAAAAAAAACTCAGATGAGTTTGGGGTAGGGTTAATGTTGAAATAACAACACCATTGTTTACTTATTTATTATATACAACCTTTATTTAGTGCTCTTGAGCATGATGCAAAATTTGCATTAGGAATTGCAATTGTTTACATGCTAATTTAAATAAAATAAGAAGGATGTCAGTTTTGTGCTAAAAGTTGACTTCTTGGGAGTGGGGGCGTCACAGAATGAAAACAATGAAAACAATGACGTTTTTTTATTTTATCAACACTGAATATACTGTAAGTCATTATAACACAAATATATGCTCCAAACTCCACCTCGTTGGTTCATTACTGCCCCCTCTGGTAAAAAAGGGGTAATTCAGCTCCACCCATCTGCGCATGTCACTTGCACCTTAACATTCATACAAGTCTTAATAATAAGCTTGTCAAACTGTATCAAAAACTGGCACAACATAAAAATGCACATTTAAATATAATTCAAACGCCTTCGAAGGTTACAGATGTAGTTAGTGTTTTATCTCGCACTTGTCTATTCATTTTTTTACATGGGATTTTTCTTTTTTGCCCATTAAAGTGAATTTTCCCATGGGTAGGATCGGGGAGCGAAAACTATTAATGAATTTTGTCAAAAGCCTGTGTAGTCTTTCCTTTTCCACGGAGGCTTCTTAAATTCTGTTCTTATTTTCAGAATACCAATCAATGAATCATATCCTCAATGTACAGTTGTGTCACTGTCAAACAAGCACCCATTAGGCCAGTAACTCAAACCATTGGATCTGCTGCTTTCTGTGTTGGGTGAAGCTAAACTCCAATCTATGTCCGCACATTATGGGAGTTATTTATTAAACTGTGATAGCGCTGATTGTGGGCCTATGGCATGGGATCTGCCATTGACTTTGATGAGAGTTTCCGTGTGATAGTGCCCGATCAGCACTATTGCAGTTGAATGAATAACGCACGTGCGTTTCAGAGCAATAGCTGTAGTAGAAGGTATTATATTTTGGAAATGTTTATTTCTTGACATAGAGATGAAGCAAGACTTTACTGTTTCAAGCGCCGCCATTCTGGAGATTGTGCTGTCTCGCTGCGGGAGGTCCATTCTTCCGGATCGGACCCCCAGCAATGATAATGCTCTGGCCCCGGGGGCAGTTGTGGTGGCAGTCACGTGGCAGTCACGTGGCTTGCCCCGGTGCCAAAAACAGTAAGTCTGGCTACATCTGTAACTATGAAAATTAGGTTCATTCTCGATCACATGGCGATATAAATGTACTAATCTCTGGAGCTTTCACCCTCTTAACATATGTCAATGTTTCACTGGATTACATCTCTGAAGTTACAACCCAAAACATGACTACCGAAGCCCCGTCTTTATATTAATTATTTTAAAAGACAGGCAGTAATTAGCACAGCTGCAGTTAATCAATATCACAGTTATATGCTAATAAATAAATCCAGGAGGTACAGTATACAGTAAGTCAAGAAAATAAAGCACTATATTTTGTCTTCATTAAAAACGACAGAACATATACAGTGTACCCTGTAACCCTTTTTTATTTTTGTTTATTTGTGTATTGGTAATTTGCAATATTTTAATACATACCTCATCACTAGTAGGACTGGTAGTAGAGTCCAGAAAGATGCCCTTTCATACCATCTTCTTAGGCAATAAAGGAATAGAAAATGAACAAAGGTCATTGAGACCGCTCCATTATTGATTCAGGAGGCACAGGTGAAACCTCCACTTCCCTTTTAACTTTAAATATTTATTACAGGCTCGTATGGCCAACTCAGCATGGGACAGAGACACACATTATCTAGGGATTCAACAAGAGTTGTGTCTGGAGACAAAAGGACATTTACACAGTGAAGAGACAATGAGGCAATACTTTTGGTTGATGTCATTGTTTAGCAATGATGTCACTTGGGGTTACTTGTGTTAATTATCAAAGGGCTTTCAAAGTGCTTTGTAAATATATTACTGTATAGTTGGTTGACAAACCCTCTCATGAAAGTTCTCCATATTTGTGAGTCTTTTATTCATGCAAGGGGACGCTTTGGTGTACAAGTCTATGCATCTGCCACATGCTAAATTATAAATATTAATGCAATCCCCATTTAACATATATGCAAGATTAAAAGCTCATAGTGATATATAAAAAGGGGATAATGTACTTGGTATGCAAATAACAGGGATGAAAAGGTCTCAAAGGCACGTTATGACTCAATTCCCTGATTGGTGGCTCAGCTTGTCGTCCATTGATGATGACTATTGCACCATTCTGCTTACAGGAAATATGGTGGTTTATAGAACTTGATGCACTTTCCGTCTTGCTTCTGCAAACATTCATTGCTTACTGCACATTAAGCTAATGGAAGTTAATGTTACAAAGAGACAGACGCCTCACATCCTCGCTGAGTTCTATTGAGTCAGTCCCACTGACACCGATGGCAGGCTGTTACACATCTCTACCAAATAAAAAGGGGAACCGGACCAAACATAGAGACATTACAGAAATTAGCAACATTTAAAAAAAAAACTTGAATGGACATTGGCCCATGTTTACTAAAGGGAGCTAAGCTTTAACACAACCTAACTCCCATTAAAATGAATATGAGTTTAGCTGTGTTGAGGCTTAGCACCATTTAGTGAATATGGGACAGTGTTTTGCTCCTTTCCAATGCCGTTTTACTTTACAAATCTGATGCTCCATTCAGGAGATATAAGCGTTTAAAATATGAAGTATCCAGAGGTTAAAATGGAGCTCTCCCCAGAGCCCAGTGAAGTCAAAAGGTTGCCATGGTAACCTCAGAAGTTAGAGATGAACAAAATCATAATTTTTACAGTCAATACAGGCATACCCCAGTTTAAGGACACTCACTTTAAGTACACTTGCGAGTAAGGACATATAGCCTAATAAGCAAACGGCAGCTCGCGCATGCGCCTGTCAGCACGTCCTGAACAGCAATACCGGCTTTCTACCTGCACCGAAGCTGTGTGCAAGCGGGGAGACTATAGAGCCTGTTACAAATGCGTTATTTATAGCAGTTATGCATGTATATGACGATTGCCATACAGTACATGCATCGATAAGGGGAAAAAAGGGAGTGCTTCACTTTAAGTACATTTTCGCTTTACATACGTGCTCCGGTCCCATTGCGTACGTTAATGCGGGGTATGCCTGTGTTACATACGTGCTCCGGTCCCATTGCGTACGTTAATGCGGGGTATGCCTGTGTTACATACATGCTCCGGTCCCATTGCGTACGTTAATGCGGGGTATGCCTGTGTTACATACATGCTCCGGTCCCATTGCGTACGTTAATGCGGGGTATGCCTGTATCTTTTTTTTTTTTAGAGCAGGACATGCTCAGGGGCAAAACACTAACATTATGGGGCCTACGCTATAAGCCCCGATAAAAAAAATCGCCGGGCCGGTTACGCCGCCAGTTTTTGGAGCGTTGCTATCACGGTATCAGAAAGCCTCGATTACCTGTGATTGCAAAATTCCCAAAACGGGCGAGAAACCCGTGACGTTATGATCGCTCTCTCTCTAAAGAGCTCAGCCTGCGATTTGTTCCAGCTGCACAGAGAGAGAGCCGCCTCTCTCTGCAAAATCTCGCCAGCGATCATAAGTTTTAATATATGTAACGGGTATTCCCTATGAATACAGCCGCTACTACCTGCTGTGCAACCTGTGTGGCTCTCAGGAGCCTAAGCCTCCGCTTGGGGAACTTGGGGTACATACATATTATACATCTCTTGGTGCAACGCCTCCACCTGGGAGGGATCCCAACGGAGTGGGAGGAGGCCCTCACAGGAAACAACCACACAAAGCGAGCAAATGTAAAACAGGACTGGCTTTACTGCATAGCAAACATATATCAACACAAATCAACATGCGCCACGGCGGACGCTAACCACACTGGGCGTCACGGCGGACGCTAACCACACTAGGCGTCACGGCGGACGCTAACCACACTAGGCGTCACGGCGGACGCTACCACCTCTAGGCGTCACGGCGGACGCTAACCTCCCACAGTGTGACCCCACCCTGTGTCCAGTAACCCCCACCCAAATGTCTCGCACTCCCAGAGTCAAATACCACTGTACATGTGTATGTGTGACTGCGCAGCCACTATGTCTGGTGATAGGCCTGGTTGGTGCACGTGAGTTGCAGGTTACCTGCCCGGGGCTCTAGCCACGGGTACCGCGATATCAATCCGCACGATCCGACGTTGTCCTCCACACCGCGTGGGTTGAAAGTCCAGCGCGAACAATGTCTCTCCTAGTCTTAGGGTCTTTGGTGGTGTTCTGAGCCCAGAACCCACCTCGCAGGGCCGCACGGCTTCAGCACTGTGTCCCTGACTACTCGACCAAATAATGGGGCAGTGTCCCTATCTAGGGCCTGTCCCTAAGCTCCACAAGCTACTAGGTGGCTCAGGACCTAACTGGGACCTTGGGGGCTGCTGGCCTATGCAGAGGGTCACTGACCCCTGCATCCACCTCTTACCCCTAGCTGGTCCGGATCCTGACTCCTGCGTGGCTGCAAAACCCCGCAAAATGTATCTCTCTATCCCCAGGCAAATCCTTCAGCCCTATTGGCTCCCTGGCGTCAGGTGTCTCTGCCCCTATGCACCCTGGGGGCTGGCATACTCGTCTCGCGCATGCGCGAGGTATCTGGGGCCTCCCGCGCTGTCCTTTTCCACTGCGCATGCGCAACAGCCTTAGGTATGGCGGCGCCCTGCTTCCCGAGCCGCCGAGCCGGTGGCAACGCGATCGCGGCCTTAGCGACGGCCCGATCGCGTCCCCGACAACCGGCCTGCTCGCCGCTCGCGTCCCTAGCTACCAGGGATCGATCTCTCTCTTCGCGCGCCGGCCCCCCCTCACTCCCTCGCACACAGCGTCTGGCGAGAAGGGAGGAGGGGGTCAGCCATGACAGGGGGGACCTGGCTACATATAAATGTTAATACTAGTGTAGATGAGCATGGGGACCCCCTGCTTCCCGAGATACAGGCCCTGTTATGGGGTGCCGGTATCTCCTTTGCATTTAAATGTCTTGCGTCACGTGATCGTGGAATTTAAATGCATACAAGATACCGGCACCCCATAACGGGGCCTGTATCTCAGGAAGCAGGGGGTCCCCGGACCTCAAATCAACGCGGTTCTGCTCCGGAGACCCCCTGCTACAATACAGTAGTATTAACATTACAATTAAAAATACAAATAAATTGTTACCGTAGCGGTGTCTGCGATGGTAATGAAGCTGCTTTAATGACATTTTTACCAATAGTGTGCGGGAGCAGGGGGTCTCCTGAGATGAACCACATTGATTTCAGCCTCAGGGACCCCCTGCTTCCCAAGTTAAGGGGTTAAGGCACAATATTAGCTTTATTGGGGACAGAGGGGGTGAGTGAAGGGAACCGAGAAGGTTGCGGGATGAGTTAACCCCTCCATTACCAAAGCGGTAGTAACCACTATGGTAATGAAGGGGTTAACCTTCCTGCGACCCAGCCGGTAGGCCTAATAAGCCATCCTGGGCCAAGAACTCCTTTCACCCAATCCCTCTACCCCTAATGAACATTACAATACCTACTACCCACTAATACACAACCCACCCACCCCTTGTACCCCCACATAAAAGCATTAAAAAAAAATTATGAACAGGATTGATACCAGAGGCCGGCGGGGGTCCCCGCGGGTGTCTGGGGGTCCCCGCTGGCCTGCGGAACCAATACTGTTCCAAAAAAATTAAAAAGTGTAATACATAGATATAAATACACCACCCACCCCCCCTCCCCCAATGCATACAGTACAGTAATGGGCAAAATTACTATTATCCACATATGGATTAGTGCATTTGCCCATTTAAAATAAAAGATCAACCAGCAGCATAAAGTAACTAAAACTTGTCTTACCCCTGCCAGGCTGCTAGCATGAATGGTGTCCTCATCCTCATCACCGTCCATGTCCTCCGTTGCAAGAAACAATATAATAAAAAATACAATCTAATGGCCCTAACCCCTTAATAGGGTTGCCAGGTGGCTTGTCCAAAAATACTGGACAAAATGGTGAAAGGTGCGACGCGCGAGAATCGCTGGTGGGGTAGAATGTTATTTATAAATGACCTCCAAGTATTCACCCATTTGCACCACTTTATTTTCTGTTTCGGAAAAAATCTGGGGAGGGGTCTTGGGAGGAAGTGGGAGTGAGCGCCCTTCCGAGGATTTCTTTAAGAAATAGAATATGAAATAGTGCAAATTGGTGCACGCTTGGGGTGAAATTTAGAACAAATTATGTAATGGTCAGATCATTTATAAATAACTGACCTGCAGCCATTCAGGTCCATGGCGAGCAATACTGCACCCCTCCTCATCCTCTCTCTCTCCCCTTACCCTCTTACCCTACCCACCCCCTTGTCCTCTAACCCCATCCCCTCATTCTCCCCTCATCTTCTCACCCCCCTGCCTTCATTCTCTCATCACCCCTTCATCCTCTCTCATCCCCCCTCCCTTCATCCTCTCTCAACCTCCCTCCATCTTCTCACCCCCCCTCCCTTCATCCTCTCTCACCCCCTCCCTTCATCCTCTCTCACCCACCTCCCTTCATCCTCTCTCATCTCCCCTCCCTTCATCCTCTTTTATCTCCCCCTTCTCCCTTCTCTCATCCCCCCTCTCTTCATCCTCTCTCATCTCCCCTCCCTTCATCCTCTCTCAGCTCCTCCCTCCATCCTCTACCCCACGCCCTTCATCCTCTCACCCTTCCTTCATCCTCTCACCCCCCCTCCATTCATCCTCTCACCCCCCCTCCATTCATTCTCTCTCACCCCCCTCCCTTCATCCTCTCATCCCCCTTCATCCTCTCTCATCCCCCCTCCCTTCATCCTCTCTCAACCCCCCTCCCTTCATCCTCTCTCATCCCCCTCCCTTCATCCTCATTCACCTCTGTCCCTTCATCCTCTCTCACCCCCTCTCTTAATCCTCTCACACCCCACTCTTAATCCTCTCACCCCCTCCTTTCATCCTCTTACCCCCTCTCTGTCATTATCACCCCCACAAGACAGCCAGAGAAGACACACACACACACACACAACTGTACAAGTACAAATACACACACACATGGACAAAACAGAATAAATACACACAGGACAGATTACACAGCCTCACCTCTCTCTGCTACATGCTCTTCCTCCGCTCTTTGCCCCCCTCCTCCTCCCCAGGCTCCTGCCACCTCCGCCTGATTGGCTCCTGCTGTGCAATGCAGCCAATCAGGATGGAGGAAGCTGCCCAGCCCCCTAGCAGCAGCCCTGCTCTATCCCTTCTCAGGGGAAATCCCACGATTTGTTACTAAGTCCAGAGAGGTAATACTGGACATACATGTCTGGTATTCTCTCATTTTTTACCAGACAGAGTAACCAAATACTGGGCTGTCCGGTTCAATACCAGACACCTGGCAACCCTACCCCTTAACCACCTTAGCGGTTATTAACCTCTAGGGTAATTAATGTGTTAACCCACCCTCCCCAATACCCACCCTGGAGGCCTAATGGCCCACCCACCCAGGGCCCTACTACCCCCACTACCCATTCATTGGCACAGTGTTAAAGCATGCCTATATAATATGTGCATGCTTTGCCAATATAGCAATAAATGGGGAGGTTAAAAAAAAAAAAACAAGCCCAAAATAAAACACATTACATTCAAAATATACACATTACAAATGCCAAGAAAATAATTAATTTGCACAGTGGTATCTTATACGCATATAATATGGGCATGATTTACCACTATGACAGTCAATGGTCAATCAAAAAAAATTCACAACCACCAACAAGATCAAATTGAAAAAAACAATCACCAAATTAACCATAAACACAACAAAATTACCAGCAATCAATAATAATAATTGTTTGTTCTTGTATAGAACAAGCGACAGAGAAGCCCAATGCTACATCCAATATTACAAAAATAAACAGTAAAATACTTATATATTCTCTTGAAAAGGGGACATTTAGTTTAACCCTTTGGCCAAAGCATTGTAAGCCTGTGAGCCATGACAAGGCAGACCCAGTTCGCAGGTCCTAACACTACCAGATAAAATACTAATATACCTCTATTAGGATTAAAATTCTCATTTAACTCTATTAGGAGGGAGAAGGACCAACATTGGATCTATATCCAGTAAAATGAAAAGGACCTGCTGACTTGGAAAGTGGGTAGGAGCGGGCTTAAAACCTGGGAAGGAGGAGCCACTAATCTCCAACAGCTGAGACAGCTGAAAATAGGTTAACAAATAACACACAGAACCCCAGCAAGCTCTTTTTGGGAACCCCTGAGCGCCCACAAAATATATATATGCATATAAGTGTCAAAAAGAGAGCTATTGAGTGTGGCAAATTTATACAACAAGCTACAGAGAAGCCCAATGCTACATTGTTCTTGTATAGCACTGCTAGTTTTTTACATAGTGCTTTACAGACACAGTCCCTGCCCTGTGGAGCTTACAATCTATGTTTATTTTTTGGTGCCTGAGGCCCAGGGAGATAAAGTGACTTTCCCAAGATCACAAGGAGCTGACACTGTGAATTGAACCAGGCTCCCCTACGTCAAACTCAGTGCCAGTCAGTGTCTTTATACAATGAGCCCCTCCTTTACCCAATAAAGCAAATACCAAATAAACACCCAAATTAAACATTTAAACCCCCCCCCCCCCAAAATCACATTATTCCAAATCAAACCACAAAAGAAATACCAGAAATAAATACAAGCAAACAACCAAAATACATTTAAAAGAAATTAAACCACTAGCCAACAAATCAGTTTATTAAAATCAACCACTAGACAACAATCAATTAATTAAATCATACCACTAGCCAGCAAAATATATAATTAATTAAAAACGCTAAACAATCGGAAAATGAAATAAAAACAAGTCATCCAAATTACAAACAATTTAAGCCAAACAATAAACAGAAGAAAAAAAAACAACAATCAATAGAAAAAAAGCATTTGCCAAAAAATGCATTGGCTGTCACTGTATTTATCTGTACCCTAAACGGGCACAGATTAATACATTATCAGTCAATGGGCAATGAAATCATTAAAAAAAATACAATAAAAAACCCTGTAAAAATGCAATATAACGGTACCCCGTGTGAACCGTTGATGCACGTGTGATACCTGCCTGTTACTCCAGTACACCAGGGGCAGCTTGCAGACGTGCTGAGACAGGTCCCAAGCAGCGGGGCCTCCGACAGCAATCCCCTCTCGCCTAAGGATCCTGGCCTCCATGCAGTGCAAGCTCCTCCTGGCCTCCACGCGGTGCAAGCTCCAGCTGGAGTGTCTCACACAAAGTCTCTGAACAATTGCAGCCTGGTCCCAGACCGCAGTTCACCGCGTTGACGTCCGTCCACTAGCGCAGCAGTGTAGCGGTACTGATAAGGTGAAGAGGGTCTGTATCCGGGGCCTTCCCTAAAATATGGAGCCATGGTTGGCTCAGGGCCTATCTGGGACCTATTGGGCTACTGCCTAGCCTAGGAAGCCACTTGCTCCCTACTTCTGTCCTGGCTTCCACATGACTGACTCGCAGGCTCTCTGCCTGCAGAGGATATCTTGTTCTTTTAGGCGGCATGCCTTCTATTGGCTGGATCAACCCATGTGTTAAACCCTCCCCCCGAGGATTCTGGGACTTGTAGTCCCGCTTCAGTCCTTGCAGAGCCAATTGCAGTTGGCAACACTGCGAATGCACACCGAATCGAAAATAGCCTCCGCCACTTCTCCCTGATCGTGCGGAGCAGTTCCCCGCACCGGAGGCAGGGTAGTGGGACTCGCTACACAGAAAACAAGCATTGTTTTGTGACTGTAACTTCCACCAGTAGCACGTACAGAAGCAGAGAGATTCACAGTTGCCAGACCCACGGTGGCTCCTGAGAGAGTGCCAGCCGTGACATCGCTGTGGGGGTCATACTTCCGGGTTGGCCCCCATCCAGCGCTGGGGCACCTGTACTTGCGTTCCTGCATGAAGTCTGGCTGCATCTGTAGATCCTTTCTTGATCTGGTTTTGCTGTGCTTCAGCCCTATTATATTGTTGTGTAAACAGGGAACCAGCTGATCTTGGAGAAGCTGTGTAACAATGTATCTGGAGACACAAAGATGTCTCAAAGGGGCCACAGTCTGTTTGACACGACATAGACAAAAACAAATTCTATGCCTTATGACATTACATTATTTAAAGGAGGATTTGTCAAGATCAGCATACTAACAATACTGTCGCTTTCACTGCATTGTATTGAGCTGGATGAATTTGTGTAAAAATACAGTCAATGGAAAAATGTAGCAGCCTAAGGATACAGCATAGATAAAAGTACTCCTAATTTTCCAAACGCTATTTGTTAGGCTGCATCCATAGTGTGAGCGACGCGCACAAAATGCAGCAGCTGTATAGGGCCGGACATAGTGAGCGCGAGCGTGCGCGCGATGAAGAGCGACCGTGCTGCAGAATTTTGAGCCGACAATTTTTTTACATTTTGTCGCATGACAGCCGGGTCATGTGAGCGGTTCAGCCAATGAGAGCGAACCAGCCTGGTGACATCATGGCCCCGCCCCGCCATGTTTCCGCCACGCTTCCCCGTCGCTGTGGATCTAAGGCCACAGATCGCTCAGACAACAGGCACGCACAACGCCATGTGCTCCATCACACCCAGTATATCCGAGGATTTACAAATAGCCCCTTAGACTTCATCTTCACGGAAAATAGATGATTTGAAGAGATGTCTCAAAATGGTACTGCCTGGAGTTTAACCACTGTAGTCCAAGCTGTGGAGACTGCATGGTTCTACAGATATCAATTAATGTCTTCCGAATTAGACTATTGGTGAACTTGTGGGCCCCCACTCAGATCTTCTAGCGGCAGATAGTTATTACTGTATCTTAGGAGCCAGTGGTTCTCCGGTGGTCAGACCTCTGTGATTTCGTTCTTGAGGAACCCTGGTTCCCGTAATGAAGTAAATAAAGCCTTTTTTTTAGCAGGGATGGTTGCTTTTTACTTTGCTTTTGATTTTTAGTGTTGTCTAAAGTATTACTTTAGATAGCCCTAACTTAGAATGTTTCTCAGGATGTTACAATAACATTGGCTACATCTGTAAATCCCACGCTCACTGGAGAGCCCGAGAAACCATCATAACCCTACCCACTTTTATCATATCCTCACCACTTACGTCATTTCCCTTGCCACATATACCCTCCTCTCCTCCCTCTGCAGGCACAGATCCCCTGCTTCTGAGGTGACGAAATGTCACGCGGAGTAGGGGACCCTTGAGAGCTCTGTATTGTTTTAGTATTGTATTAAGTTAGGTTTGTTTTAAAGCTTAGTAGTTGAAAACTTCCTATTGTAACTAAGTGTAAACATCTTTACCAATAATCTGTGTCAAATGTAACAAACTTTTTGCAGTGCTTCAACACAAATGTCTGGGGAGTTCGATACAACTCCCAATTCATTTTGAATCCAGTCCAATTTTAATTAACTGGAAGTGGATGGCAATCTAGAAAAAATAACATGCATGCTACTCTGATGGTTAGGGCACTGAACCTTTTAAATAGGAGAGCCAATGAGATAAATGTGACATGGGCAAGTTTATTAGCATTTGTGTCAGGTTCCAAAAATCAGATAGCAATATCTTAGGACGCGCTTATAGTGCTGGCGACGGCGACAGCTTGGACGCGATCTCTGGAAGTCACTTCAATTTGCTTTTTCCAGCGACCGCAGTGTGACGTCAGCGTCGCCGTCACGTCGCTGTCGACATAAGCGCGGCCTTAGAGGCACAGATTAGTTTTGCCGGTGATACCTTAATAAGTTCAATGCGGCAGACTGTGCTATCACTGTATGAGAATAATTGATTACTTTTTTGATTCCTTCATTCAAGGGCTCAAGGAACAGCTCAGTGAGTAAAGGCACTGACTGAAAACAATGACAGTGACTTGAAGCACGGAGACCTGGTTGAAATGTCAGTGTCAGATCCTTGTGACCTTAGTCACTTTATCTCCTTGTGACCTTAGTCACTTTATCTCCTTGTGCCCCAAGCACCAAATTAGATGGTGAGCTCTTTGGGGCAGAGACTCATTTTTTGTTGGAGAAAGTACATGCACAGTGCTTTATACACGGCCAGCGCTATATAATTATCATTATATATTTATCAGGAGACATATACAGTATTATCAGAAATACCTGTAAGGTTATAGTTGGCAAGATATTTATTCGTCTGACAATAAAATACACTTTTGATATTGAAAATTAAAAAAAGGAATCAAACATTGTTTGCCCATAATACCACTTTGAAATGTTTAATTGTTTGTAACCTACCAATATTCCTTTAAATATATTTATTTATTTTTACAGGTAATAACCTCATTCCGGAGAAATTTCCACATAGAAAACAGAAATAACAACATTCAGCACCATGACTCTGGCAGGTATGTCACAACTGTTACTCTAAGAACACTAACAAGTTCTGACGTGGCAGACAAAGTATTATCTTGCAGGCCGTTTCATCAGTGAGGGAGTGAAGAAGAAAGAAATAGGTGCACTCACTGGATTTATGCAGCTGCCTCAAGTGCACAGCGACCATCCCCTGCGGGGGAGACAAATAATATAGAACACATCCTCCTAAAAATAAAAGGAACCGGCACTTCAGAGGTCGTCATACAAAAAGAGAGATTGTAATCCACATAGATCAACGTGGATTAAAACCTCTCTTTTTGTATGAATACCTCTGAGTGCCGGTTCATTTTAGTTTTAGGAGGATGTGTTATCAATGAGGGAGTTACAGTAAGTCGTCCTTCACTAAAGAGTTGAAAGTGACTTATAGTATGTAAAACAATTCACTCATACAGTTGAAAAAGCTTAACCTTGAACCCTCTGCTTGGCTAGAGGTGACAGTTACATCATTGATTTGGGTTAAACCTGTGACTCCGATGTTGGGTTTTCTTATCCTCAATGGTCCTTCTCTCAGAATGCCAATAAATAGTGTCATCTGATTAATTTACTTAAGTTTAGTTAACACTCTGATGTAGACTGGTTCTTAATCAAGTACTGTATGTCATGACAATCTTGTAAACATGCAACAAAGTACATAGTGTACTAAACTCACAATTAATAAACTGATGCAATTGAAAATAAACTTTTATGAAAAAAAACTTCTAAAAAAGTGAAAGGAAGCAGCTGTGAAATGAAAACATTTTGTGCTAAAATTGTTGGGTGAATCTAGAAAAATAGCTATAATTATCACTGGGCAATAGAAAAGTCCAATAATCTATGTAGTTTGGTCCTACAGATGTAATTAGACTTACTGTCCTAGGTGACAGGGCAGCAAAAATGAAAGACTGACGATCTGGAAACTGTGTCTTCTGCGGCCACGCCGCGTGAGGTCCATGCTTCCGAATGGAACCCCATGCCACGTTAATCCTCCAGTGCTGCCACTGCCACGTAACCGTGGGTGGCAGTGGCACTGAAGAAATGTTAGCTACATCTGTACAACTGCTGGTGTAATGGGAATACGCCTATAACATATATTATCCCTTACTGTGCATGCAATGTCTTGTATATAATGTATAACCTGTTCACTTAATGTAACTATGTATTATCAGCATGTATTGTCATCATAACTCTGTGCCCAGGACCTACTTGTAAACGAGAGGTAACTTCCTGGTAACACATTGTATAAATAAATAAATAAATAAAATAAGTGTTTATAGAGCATATTGCATTCAGGAGGGAGGTAGGGCTCATTTTCCCAATTGCACTCATGTATTTGACATACTGTAGCACTGACTCCTCATTAAATTCTGATATTCAAATCTCACAAAGATCTCACGGATGAAAGTTTACAAACAATGGGGGTAATGGAGTGATGTAAAGGAGTAGATGCTTGTTTTTCTGTTTGCCTTATTTTGTAAAGTTTGGTAAATGTTATTTGCAAGTGTAAGAAAAATGTCAATCATTTTACTAAACTGTTACAGTTATAGTGCCATTATTGTAAGACCACTTTTTCCATCTACTTTTTTTTTTACATTTTCATTTAAGTTGTATGTTATTCTTATTAATTATGTATGTATGTCTTTATTTATATAGCGCCATCTATGTTCATAGCGCTTCATACACGTGATATAATAATATACAGTAACACATACTGGGAATAAGCGCTTGAGACATAAAAGTAACATTTGGAGTCCCTGCCCCGAAGAGCTTACAATCTATAAATTATAAGGAAAAAAAAGGTGATGTGAAATAGCGCTAATGGGAATTAAAACAATTAACCCTATTCTGAGGGTGAGCCCTATGGTAGAAAGGCAGCCTGGTGATAAACTGACAGTACAATCAGAATAGACAGCATATAACAAAAAAGAGATACCGGCGCCTAATGAGTCCAAAATGATGGAATCCTGGATATCCAGTAGAAATAGTTCCAGTCCCAAGATGATCAACAGTCTCTAAATCTTTGGGTGCTCAGATAGGACTTCATGCAGGGGAAGTGGAACAACACAGCAGTTTGTTTCAAGCATGTGAGTCCAACTGTGGCAAAGCAGCTCCTCTCTACTCAGTCAACTTTCACTTTAGGATACACTCTTCTATGCCAGAAAGGCCAGCTACTCCAGGAGGAGTGTATCCTAAAGTGAAAGGTGACTGAGGAGAGAGGAGCTGCTTTGCCACAGTTGGACTCACATGCTTGAAACAAACTGCTGTGTTGTTCCACTTCCCCTGCATGAAGTCCTATCTGAGCACCCAAAGATTTAGAGACTGTTGATCATCTTGGGACTGGAACTATTTCTACTGGATATCCAGGATTCCATCATTTTGGACTCATTAGGCGCCGGTATCTCTTTTTTGTTATAATCTATAAATTATGTTATCCTTATTATATTACATTATTGTCAAAGTTGACTAGATAACCACACATAATCGTAAAACATATTATCCGTATATCACTCAATGAATAAAATCCCAAAATCCAAGGTTGCAACAGCGCACGTGAAAGGGTCTACTGAACACGTGTTGAGCCTGAAGAAGACAATGTTTTAGGGCCTAAAACATTGTAACCTTCCGATTAAACATAGGTTTGTAATAATGTATTCTTACACTACATTGATATACAAGAGTCCATTAAGTAACTTTTTGTCTTTTCTGATTCCCATAAAGCCTACAAAGAGAAGATGAAAGAGCTCCCCCTGGTGTCTCTGTTGTGCTCCTGCTTCATCTCAGATTCCCTGAAAAAACAGACGTACATGTATGATGGTCAGTACGAAACAATCATTGTTATTCATGCTACCTCTGCTGTCCTCAAGGGTCACCAACTGGCCAGGTTTGCGGGATATTCCGACTAAAGCACCGTCTTTGACTGGGCCACTGATTGAGTCACCTGTACTGAATCTGGGACTGATTGACCCACCTGTGCTGAAGCAGGGATATTCTGAAAACCTGACCTGTTGGTGACCCCTGAGGACTGGAGTTGGCCACTCCTGCTCTATTGTTACACTTTTCTTCTATTATTCACTTGAAAATAATCTACATTACATCAGTGCAGTATGTCGTACAAATGACCTGGATCAAGTGTGAACCTTCATTTACAACAATAATTCAGATTGGCAAGATAGTATGTTTGTATGTATCCATATATATCTTTATCTATATAACGCCATCCAGGTACACGGCGCTTTACAGCAGTAATACACGTGACATGCTATTATAACATATAATGCAAATAAGCACTTCAGACATAAAACACTAGGAAAAGGAGTCCCTGCCCTGAAGAGCTTACAATCTAAGTTGTATGTGGGAAGATCTTACAGAGACAGTAGTAGTGTGTTCTGGTAAGTCCACCTGCAAGGGGTCATGATCGGAGGCGTCCGTGACGTCACCAGCGTGAAGTGGGTGCTTTTTTTGGACATGGTAGACGCGCCGTCATGGGGCATGTCTAGGGACATGTCTGTGACTTCACGGAGCTGGTTCGCCCTCACGTGACCTGCCCGTCCCGCCGAGAAATCAGTTTCACCGCGTGCCCTCTCCTGCCATCTCGCGCGCCCGCGCAGCCTATGGGCGCGATCAATGCCTTAAGGCAATGTGATCGCATCACGCACAGACGCGTCCTCGCGGTCTTTGGCAGCATGGACTCAGCCTTAGGCTTTTAGTCAGTTTAGTGTCTTACAAGACTCTATAACGTGTATTTTGAATCAAACTATTTTAAACTACAGAACTACGGTATTAGGAAGACCAACATCTCAATAGAGATGGGCGAATTTTCTACCTAAATCCAAATCTGAAACGGATTGGGCAGCGCCTTTACGCCGCAGATTTTGTTGGCGAATTAGTCTTAAAGAGACAGATTTGTGTTTCTTTCCTATTACTGAAAAATCCGTCTGACCGATTTTGGAATCCGAACCTATGAAACTGAATCCGGATCTGTCAGACGAAATTATACCAGGGGGAGGAGCATATCAGTCAGAGAATCCCAGCCCCATGGACGAGTCTGAAAGAATCTGAGCGGTCCAGAGTGGATGAAGTCCGACTTCGGATTTCAGTGGGTGGATCGTAAATCTCCATAAAGCCCCAGGAAAGCCCAAAGATTGGACTCCGAGGTTCGCCCATCTACCCAACGCAGATAAAGACATGTTCCTCTGCTAGAGAATATTTAAGGATTTCTACCTTATGCCTTTTCCTACAGTACATTTCCCTGTTAGTTTTAGGAACACTTCACAGCTCTACCCTACTCTGTGCAACTGATTTTTGTTTGGGAGTAGTGCTACTAACAAGCATTTCTGTTATCATCACTATCACTATGCAACTAAGGTTAATTCACCTGGGACAACTCCAGTCCTCAAGGACCACCCAGGATATCCCTGCTTCAGCACAGGTGGCTCAACCAGTCTCAGCATCAGCACAGGCGGCTCAATCAGTGGCTCAGTCGACATAGTGCTGTGCTGTGCTGAAGCAGGGCTATCCTGAAAACTTGACCTGTTGGTGGCCCTTGAGGACATGAGTTGGCCACTCCTGACCTAGTAAGTGATTGAGTGTCAGATACATACCCACGCCTATTGTCATTATCCTTGTTACAGTACATAGCAGATTGCGCACAGTGTTTGTTTTGCAGAATGTTTTTATGAAGTTAAAAACGAGACTTGGGCAAACCAGTCGAATCCGTTTCCTGGATTTTTCCCAATTTGCCATTCAAAATCCATTCCGCCATGTAAAATCCGCCAACGAATTCTTACAGTTTCAAATTGCGTAGATGAATCCAAAACCGCCAGTGGATACAATTCGCTGTTGGATTTGAACAATCCCTTCTCGGATACCGCAATCCGCTGATGGATTTTTAGAATCCAGTTCGCGAATTGGATTCTTAAAATCCGTTAGCGGATTGCGGAATCCTTGGATGGATTGTCGGTGTTCAAAGAAAAATCCGCAAAAGTTGAATTGCCATTTTTGAGACTAATCTGCTGAATATCTGCGGAATTTAGGGACCGAGCGATCCACGGCGGATCAAAATCAGCTCCAAAATGTGCCCATCACCTAGTAAAATCAAGACCGGAAGCCACACAGAGATGTAAATATTACAAGATTTGTCTAAATGTCTATGGGCTAGATTCACAATTCATGAACTTGTGAAAGTTCAAATATTTTTTTTACCGGCCCCAAATGTTGAACCAAAGTCCCATCCTTAAGAAAGAATCCATCAAATTGTGCAACAGTCTGTCTGTATGCCCGTTACAAAATGCAAGTCTAAATAATGCTTTTTTTCCCCTCACAAATTAAGAAAATAATAACAATATAATATTATCTTATCACAGCAGATACTGTGGACCTCACGTGGTGCGTTATATCAGACATGGAGGTGATAGAATTAAATAAGCGCACCTCTGGCCATGCCTTTGAGGTCATCCTAAAGCCACCATCATTTGACGGAATCCCAGAGTTCAACGCCTCCCTCCCACAGCGGCGAGACCCTTCCCTGGAGGAGATCCAGAAAAAACTCGAAGCAGCAGAGGAGAGGCGCAAGGTAAAATAGGAACAGAGGATCACACAGTGATAGTAATAGCAGTCAAACAGTCCTTTGACCAATTTCATGGTACACTTAATTTAGACTATATCCAACCATCTTTCATATTATATTAGTGTGTCGTTTAATAAGCACTAACCACACAGAGCCTGGCAGCATTATCTTATATTAGAGTTTATCTTCTGACTTGCTTAAGAATCTCTCAAAGGGGCAGATTTGTATCCAACTGGAGGTGGGTGTTACATTTGGAAAATCAATCAATGTAAAGCATCCAACAATATGTAGGACATATTATTTTCATCACACATTTGTATGCAATAGCTGATCTCTATGTTTAGTGAACTAAACAATATATGACACAATGCAAAAGGACGATACAGTAGGTAAGCTGGTATTGAGGGTAGGATGGTAAGACATGGTAAGCTGGTATTGAGGGTAGGATGGTAAGACATGGTAATGATATTAACTAACAAGTATGATAGAGTTGGAAGAGATAACTCTCACACCAGACACACCGCTATTGGGACAGGTGGAGCCCCATTGACAAACTAGGGCAGTGTCAATAGGGATGGATCATAGAAGAAGAAATATTGACCAGTAATGCAGTCCTTATTTCTATGAAACTCTTCATGTTTATAAAGTAAATTGCATAATTCCTGAACTAATCCATGGATTCAATGCAATTTGTAGTATCAGGAAGCTGAGCTCCTGAAGCACCTGGCTGAAAAGCGAGAGCATGAACGCGAAGTCATCCAGAAAGCCATTGAGGAGAACAATAACTTCATCAAAATGGCTAAGGAGAAACTAGCACAGAAAATGGAAGCCCAGAAGGAGAACCGAGAAGCCCACCTAGCTGCAATGCTTGAACGCCTGCAGGAGAAGGTTAGTTAAAGTGGTAAGAACATGCTCTTCTTAACTTTTATTCCCTTTTAGAATTGGGAACATTTCACAAGGCATAACTACACAGGCATTGATTCATCATCTCTGAGAGCAAAGTATATACAGTAACAGCACAGAAAAGCAAGGCTACTAATACGCACGTATTCCTGTGAAATACAGCAACGTTATAGGATTAATACTGGTCCTGGTAGAGTGTAAATGCATTTTAGGTTGTGAGTGATGCCTATTATTGGGGTTCTTCATGATTGAACTTATAGCACCCAGAACTCCCAGTTGTTTTCTAGAAGTGTAATGTCAACTTAATTTACACTGTCCACTTGATTTACACTGTCCACTTGACAGTATACTTGAAGAAGAAACATATAAGATTTCAAAAGCTCTGTACATTATAATTTAATTTATGAAGATCCCTAATGTTGGGCTCTAAAATATATCCCAACCTGCAATGCAACTACATTCCTGTGAAATAGTTTAAAATTAGCGAGATGCGTAATTAATGATTATTAGAAAGTTAACTAGGTTAACATCCCATTATTTTTGGAATAATGGGGCATTCGCTTCAGATATTGTGACTTTACGGAAGACTTGGCTTGACTCCCAACCAGTCCCTGAAATTGGGCTGGGGCTCTCTCTCCTCTCCATCAAACGTTCTAGGGTCTGGGTGAGAGTAATGCCAGAGCTGACTGAAATAGTCTGTATGGCATGAATAGCATTTAGGCTGGTTGGCATAACATGTAGAATAGTGGGGCATTAAAAGTAACGCCAGGTTTAGCATGAGAATAAAAATCTGGTTAACGTTATGTAATGTGCTTTAGGGAATACTCCGTTATGATTAATATGTGTTAACTTAGTTTAAGGTCACGTTAAAAAGGCTGAGTGAGAATAGTGAATCTGGGCCTTGTTCATTCAGCTGCGGTGCTGGACATCACAACAAGATGGCGGGAAACCTGACATACAGCTCCTGTGCCTGTATGCCTGATATTGCACGGTGATTGGCAATATTGCAGCTTAACCCCTTTAGAACCAGAGCACCGCGGGCAAGTCTGGCAATGGGGGGTTAATGAACAGGACCCTTTGTGGTATATTCCCTAAGGCAGGGGTGCGCAATGCCAGTCCTCAAGCCCCCCAACAGGTCAGGTTTGTAGGATATACCAGCTTCAGCACAGGTGTCTCAATCAGAGACTCAGTCAAAGACTGAGCCTTCGATTGAGCCACCTGTAATGAAGCAGGGACTGATTGAGCCATCTGTGCTGAAGCAGGGACTGATTGAGCCACCTGTGCTGAAGCTAGGATATCCTAAAAACCTGACCTGTTGGGGGGGCTTCAGGACTGGGACTGAGCACCCCTGCCCTAAGGTTAATTAGCTACTGCCAATCATTAGAACTCTTTCTAGTGAATAGCTATTAACAACTGATATGGGTTATTGCACTTTAGGAAATTTATTACTTTATTCTAAAATATTTATCCTGTTTGTACCTTCCTTAAAGTATGTGAGAGTCTCTATTACAGTACACTCACGTTTCACCACTCTCTCAATTGGTGTGTATTGTTGTTTTTTTAAGAATGATATATCTCTTTATTTTTCTCAATGGGCACACCTAAAGTGGTAGATTTCTGGGTTTACCTTCCAGCACTAAAGATGTATACTTGCCCAATACGATTGGCTATGCATTAAGAAGCATATGTCTGTATGTCTGTGTTATCAGTCCCGTTAAATCCTACGGTGATATTCTGCGTTATGACGCAATTATGCAGAAGCAAGTAGGTCTTCTCCATCTGTAATTGGCCCGTGCCTAATGTCTGAGCCGGGAGTGATGGTTAGGCGAGCCGGCCATGCAAGTGGTTTTGGAATAATACAATTAAAGCAATTTCCATTTATGTTGCAAGATTTTAATCATTTTTAAACATATGTAAACGTACTACTAAACTATCAAAACATTTTGATTCAAGTTTAAAATGATCAACACTTGCACATTAAACAGTGAAAAATTGGGTAAAAAATTGCAAAAGAAAGGTTTGATTTCATTGCTTTCTTCTAACACCAAACATTTTTTTTTCTTCTGCTGTTAAGGACAAACATGCAGAAGAAGTCAGGAAAAACAAAGAGCTGAAGGAAGAAGCTTCTAGGTAGAAGATGGTGGCGTTCAGAATTTGACCGAGGACTCCATGGGGTGCCTGAGCTGCCCAGTTCAACGTTAAGCGACTGAGACTCTGTTTTACTTTATTTGTTTGTGAATGTCAAGAGATGACTGAAAAAATCCATCTTTTTTTGAGAAGCTTTGGGGGGGTTGTTGTTAAGGGAGGGTTTGGACATCTCATCTGGAAATCCTAAAGAGTCGTATCCATGAACCCAGACCTTTTGACTTTATCACAATTGTCAGACTGAGTATGATTAATTCATTGCGAGTCAATAAACCAGCTTGCTGTGATGGGGAATGCGCGTGTGGTTTTGTACTATATGAAGCGCAGATGAACCAGCCGATCTCTGTAACTGCTATAGAGAAGGCTTTTTAATGGCACAGATTTTATATGTCTACCATTTTATCATGAATACACGTGTTACTACTCAGTTATCTCTCTGTCTTTGTGTTATTATTCACTTACCGATACAGACACACACACACACACAACACCATTGTAACAGCATTAGCCGCATGTGAAAACGAAGCGGGATAACCACATGACTGCACCTGCTGGCACCCAACCAGTAATATGTTTCTTTATACCCATTAACATAATAATAATAATAATAATTTTTAAAAAAAGTTTACGGTACTTTGCAAAGTGTAATAATAATTGCTTATTTAGACCAACAAAGGGGTACACATATTCGGACACTTCATACTGTATATTCTCTTTAATGCCCTTGTTCTATGTATTGAAGCAATCTATACAGGTTTAAGAACATTAAACACTATGGGCTAGATTCACTAAGAATCGATATTGCAGCGATGAAATTTCTTGTTATACTGTAGGTAATGGGACAGCAGCCACATTCACTATATTAATTCATGAATGGGTCGCGATTGGAAATGGGCAAACTTTTTGTCCGAATTTGAATCCGCCACGGATTGACCAGATCCTTTCGTCTGCGGAAACCCACGGATCAGTCTCAAAAGAAGACAAATCCCTATTTTTTACTAACAGTAAAAAAATCCGAGGGACGGGTTGCAAATCCATGATCGGATTTTTAAGCATCCAAATTTAGATTCGATCCATATACCCAAACTATAGGAAAGACGTTCGTCGTTAGTAGTATCTCCAGTGGTGTATATATCCCCTCTAAATAAATTAGGGAGAGTTGCCTGTGCTGAAAAAGGAGCACACATGAGGTACCCTGGGAGATATGCTAATGGCTATGCAAAGTATATTTAAATAGGTCACATCCCACACTTCCTAGAAGGCTATTCAGAGCAACTACTGTACACTGAGCTGACAAGCCTAAGGCACCTATGACTGGATGGATATCAGACCCAACATGATTAGAATCCACATCCTCTGCTACTTTGAGCATCAGCTCTAGCAGTGTGAGCAAAACCAGCTGATGGCGAGCCCCACTGTTACAGAATACATCATTTTGAGCTCTACTTCTCCTTGAGTGCTCATACCTGTGCAGAGCACTTTACCCTCTTCTGGGATTTAGAAGCATACTGTATCTAATAAGCAGTCCATTTATTTGAATAGGCTGTAATGTATTCCAGCACCAAAGGTGCCTCATGGCAGAACACTACTTAGTCAATATGAACCACTGTCATTAGCCTTCATAAGATTAGAAGTAATAACTCAAGTCACCAGGTCACGTTGTTATAGTACTTTCTCTCTGCATCTGCTGTATTTGCTCTGCTTCACCTTGTTTTCACTTGTGTGTCAGAAAACCTGTATTTTATTTAATCTCAACTGACCTCAGTAACACATAGCCCTCAGTACATATTATTACTTTGTGCTTTAAGTCATTTTAAGGTTACAATCAACAAAATAGATATATAGTAATACACCTGCCTAGAAAAGCAGTGGTTGTGGTTCGACTCCTGTGGTGTCTCACATCAGTCCAATCAGTTGGAGCCTTAAGCTTGTCAACTCATTATAGTTGGTATGGAAATCCTTTAAGGAAGTGTGGGATGTGACTCATTTAAATATACTGTGTGTAGCCATTAACATATCTTCCAGGGTATCTCAGGTGTGTTCCTTTTTCAGCATAGGGATCTCTCCCTAATCTATTTTGAGGGAGATTTGAGGGGATACACACACGTGCACTCACACTCACTTTCTGAGGTTGAAAAAAAGACATCCATCCATCAGGGTCAGCCTATGCTAAATTTAGATGACAGATACTTTATCCTATATCTGTACTTACAGTATATTGATTCAGAGGAAGGCAAAAAAAAAACCCAGTAAAATATCATCCGTGTTTTGGATTACTTACCACACTTTGAGAAAGCTCGTGGGAGCGAAACATGTTAGTGTGTCTCTCCGGTTGTGATTAAATTGTTTTTACTACACCCTCTTCATCTCTTTTTGTTTGTGGTGCGGCGCAATTTTTGGCTGCTTTCCAAACTCTTCCTGTTATGTTCTTGTGACCTTTCGACACGCTACGAAAAGCAATAGCAATAGCCACCTAGCTGGTCTGTAAATTTGAGATGGGATAATTGTGTGGTATATGATATAATTTTACTAATATTAGTAACATACAAGTATGGATAGCCATTTAAGTGCTAAAAGTGCCAAAAGTTTAAAAACATTTGTTAAAATCAGATTTATTTTTGCACTGTAGTAAATAATAAAATATTCATATCTTTCATACACAGTAGGTACATTTTATAAGTTAAAAAATGGCCAGACAAAATGCTAGCAAGACAGTGCACACAGTGCACACACAACACATACAGAAAAAGACACTGTGGTCACACAGGCCCCCCCCCCCCCCCGTCAGCCTGTATCCGGTAGCGGGTCTTGTGTTAGTCTGCTATATGGGGTATTCTTTCTTGTGACCACAGTTCTCTTTTTCTGTATGTGTTGTGTGTGCACTGTGTGCACTGTCTTGCTAGCATTTTGTCTGGCCATTTTTATTGCTAGAGCAGCGGTTTAGGAACCGCTTGCTTTGAATGTGTTGTGGTCTTTGTGGACCCCAATTTTAACCCTTGTGTGTTTTTTTTATCATTATTGAATACATTTGCCATCATACACCTATCATGTGTTGTGTGATTATTGGCATGTTCGCATTCACTCACTTTATGTATGCACCCCTATACGAGTAGAGCACTGCTCTTTGTATTTGATCATTAACCCCCGGTGAGCTCTGTGCGCATTTTGTTTTTGTTATAGTCGTGAGGTCTAAAAAAAGACAGACAACATTAAGACAGTTTTAGGGTAGGTTAATGATTGTGGGGGTTGCAGTAAAAGCTTGCCCTCTGTATGATCTTTTGAAGGGAAATACAAATGAAGCAGATCCTTTACAATGAACAGATATACATGAGTAAGCATTTAACAAGTTGAAAATTGATTTGACGCAGGCACCTTTGTTATTAAAACAAAGGTTGCCATTGGATTTCCAAAGACCCATAAAAAGATTTGCCTAGGAAGGTGCAAAAGAAGTGCCCATAGCTGTGCCCCGTATTTGAAGAAAACATTGTGAATCAAAAAGAAAATAATTATGTGTAAGTAAAACAAGAATAGCATCTAAAATAAAAGTGCACTGTGCAGTGGATAAATTAAATTATTTAAGGAAGTGCCGAACAGCAGCAATCCCCAAATCATGATCAATAATTGTATACAGTGAAGTAACATCCACGGGGGCACATAGATATGCTTTGGGGACCTTTTGCACTGTGGTTAGAAGATCCATAGTATCACATAAAAAAGAAGGTAACCTCTGTACTAACGGCTGCAAGTAGAAGTCTACATACCTGGAGTGCTCATCTCCCAAAGATCCAATGCTAGCCACAATGGGCCAGCCAGGAGGGCAGGTCAGCGACTTATGCATCTTTGAGATATGATGGAATATGGGCACCACAGGATATGGACTGAAAAGGAAGTTTTATTCTTTATTATTCAAGACTTAAAGAAATGTACCCAACTGCAAAAGATCATTACATTCTGCCAAAAATGTATGGGTAGAGTCTTGAGCCAAGAATATAAATGTGTATTGTGCAATTGGCGAAGAGCTTCCAATTTATAATCTTCTGTATTCTGAACTACTATGGCACTCTCGTTATCTGCATTCTTTATAACAATTGTTTAATTCTGTTTAAATGTAGTTAGCGTCATTTGTTCAGTTCCAGATAGATTATGAAATTGAGAATGTGTATGTGAAAAACCTCTAGCTAATGGTAATAGATCTTGCTCTACTAGTTTCTTTAGTTATACACCTGGGGGGGTTGTGGTTCTGGACCTGGAAGTGTAGTTATGGACTTGAGGTGATAGAGCTGGGGGATAGTTATGGAAGTGGGGTGGTAGGGTAATTATGGATCTGGGGGAGGTGTAGTTATGGACCTGTGGGGGGTAATCATAGTAATCATAGACCTTGGGGGTTTGGGGGGGGGGGATGGAGAAAAGAAGGAGAAGGAAGTATGGGCCTGGAAGTATAGGTAGGGGCAAATCATGGGAGGGGGGTGAGGAGGAGCTGAGTGTGTCTACCTGCTGCCTGGAGGACTGATGAGGCTGTCTAGAGGTCTGTGGAAGGGACCTGCAGAGGTGCCTGTCAGAGGGGAGATGCTTTAGGATGCGTCCCTACCACCGGCCTCTAGCATGCTTCCTCTGGCAGGCAACTCCACAGATACATTCCAGCAAGCACCCTCTGGCAGGTACCTCTGTGAATACCTTCCAGCAGGCCCCCTGGGCTCTGACAGGCACCTCTGCAGATCTGGCACTATATGTTAGGGTTACCAGCAGGGGCCTGGGCCCCTTTACTCACCAGGTCCAGGACAGAATCCCAGCTATCCCCCCCTGCTGGCCGCCCTATCTTCATCTTCCCTAGACCGAACACACAATTATATTATATTACAATAAATAATTTTTGTTGTAACTTGACTATTAAATTAGATTATTTCTAGTTTTCTATCTCCCTTACTACAGATATAGCAAAACTTGCTGTCCCCAGCTCTGTGGACAAACCAGCAAGAGTTTGCCACGCTGGGGATAGTGTCTGCCATGATCGCGCTGTGGGGGTCCAAGCTTCTCAATGGGACCCCCGCAGGGTTAATCAATCATCGTCGTGGCACCGAAAGATGTTAAGTCCCGCCAAATCTATTTGTAACTGTTAATCTTTCTCATTATATATATATATATATTACATAGTTACATAGTTACATAGTAGATGAGGTTGAAAAAAGACGTAGGTCCATCAAGTTCAACCTATGCTAAATTTAGACAACAGATACTTTATCCTATATCTATACTTACTTATTAATCCAGAGGAAGGCAAACAAAAAAACCCCATTAAGGGGAAAAATTAATTCCTTCCTGACTCCAAGAATAGGCAATCGGATTAATCCCTGGATCAACATCCTTCCCATGTATACTTATTTGGTATATCCCTGTATACCTTTCCCATCTAAAAAGATGTCCAACCGTTTTTTGAACAAATCTATTGTATCTGCCATCACAGTCTCCATGGGTAATGAATTCCACATTTTAACTGCCCTTACTGTAAAGAACCCTTTCCTTTGTTGCTGGTGAAATTTCCTTTCCTCCAACCTTAAGGGATGGCCCGGGTCCTTTGTACTGCCCGTGGGATGGATAGTTCTTTTGAAAGCTCCTTGTATTGTCCCTGAATATATTTGTATATAGTTATCATATCCCCTCTTAGACACCTCTTTTCTAATGTAAATAAATCTAATTTAGCTAGCCTCTACTCATAAGTTAGATTGTCCATCCCCTTTATTAATTTGGTGGCTCTTCTCTGTACTCTCTCTAGTTCCATAATGTCTTTTCTTAGGATTGGTGCCCAAAATTGTACTCCATATTCAAGGTGTGGTCTTACTAATGCTTTGTAAAGGGGCATAATTATGTTTACTTCCCTTCCATCCATTGCCCGTTTGATGCAAGATAAGACCTTGTTTGCCTTTGCAGCTACTGCATGATATTGGGCACTATTGCTAAGCCTGCTGTCTACAAGCACTCCTAAATCCTTCTCCATCAAGGATTCCCCCAATATCTCTCCATTTAATTTGTAAGTCGCCTTTTTATTCTTGCATCCCAAATGCATAACCTTATATTTATCTGTATTAGACCTCATCTTCCACTTACCTGCCCACGTTTCCAGTCTCTCCAAGTCCTTCTGAAGAGAAATGACATCCTGCTCTGATTCTATTACCTTACACAATTTAGTATCATCAGCAAAGATGGAGACTTTGCTCTCGATCCCAACCTCAAGGTCATTAATAAAAACAAGTTAAAAAGCAGGGGTCCCAGTACCGATCCCTGAGGTACTCCACTCACGACTTTAGCCCAAGCTGAAAAAGTTCCATTTATGACAACCCTCTGTTGTCTGTCCTTTAACCAGTTTTCAATCCAGGTGCATATATTATTACTGAGTCCAATTTTCTTTATTTTGTACACCAACCTCTTGTGTGAAACCGTATCAAAAGCCTTTGCAATATCTACAGTAAGTAGACCACATCAACTGCATTACCCTGGTCTAAATTCCTATTTACCTCCTCAAAGAACAAATAAGGTTAGTTTGGCAAGATCTATCCTTCATAAATCCATGCTGACTATTACTAATAATTTTGTTTTCCATTAGGTATTCCTGAATATTATCCCGTATTAAACCTTCAAGTCGTTTCCCTACTATTGAAGTCAGACTTACAGGTCTGTAATTTCCCGATTGTGATCTAGCTCCCTTTTTAAATATAGGCACCACATCTGCTTTACGCCAATCTTGTGGTACTGAGCCTGTGGAAATGGAGTCCTTGAATATTAAATATACTGGTTTGGCTATTACTGAGCTTAACTCCTTGAGAACTCTTGGATATATGCCATCGGGGCCAGGTGCCTTATTTACTTTAATTTTTTCAAGTCGCTTATGAACTTCTTCCTCAGTTAACCAATTGTTCATTAATAGGGAAGGTTGTGACTTCCTCCTGCATCACTACTATTGAACTTGATTCTTCCCTGGTAAACACAGAGGCAAATAATTTGTTTAATACCTCAGCTTTTTCCTTATCTCCAATAATCTGCCTACCCATCTCACTCTGAAAGGGTCCTATATTTCCTTTTCTCATTTTTTTGTTATTAAGGTACTTAAAGAACTTTTTAGGGTTGACCTTACTTTCTATTGCAATCCTTTTTTCATTATCCATTTTTGCTAATTTGATTGCCCTTTTGCAATTTTTGTTACATTGCTTATAATTCTGATACGATGTCTCCGTCCCTTCTGACTTAAAGAATCTAAACGCCTTCCTCTTATTATACATTTCCTCCCCTACCCAAGGGTATACACCGATAAGTGTGCTTTTCTAACTATATATATATATGCAAATATAACTGTATGCTCATCTGCATGTCTTAGGCAGGTCTGCAACCCCGCCTTCCCCATTATCACCCAGCATACAGCACTTCCACTGCAGCAAGGGATTCTGGGAAATGACATGCAAATGAGCACACAGTGTCACTTTTTGCCTCAATAACCATTTTTAACATGGTTCCCTATAGGCTTAAGCTTGCTGCACGGTCACAGCTTTGAGCACAGCCAGGGTTAAGGTGCATACCCAGAAAACCACCCACAGACAGCTTTTTTTTTTTTTTTTTTCATCCCGAGAGGGTACACCCTCTCGCTCATCGGATCCCAGTCCACTTCAGTGGATAGGGAGCTTGCCTTTGGACTGTCCAACCAAAGTCAGACCCGCCCTCAGTGCACAGTTTCCCTGAAGGTTTCAGCCCGAAAGCCTAGGTCTCCAGGGACATTAATGCCTTCCTCCGTTAGGATTCAGGACATCCGTCTCTTCCTCCCTCTGGCCCGAGGCCCGCAAGAGAGTTCGCATCATCTCCCCTCTTTCGAGGGTTGTGCGGGTGCACCCCAGCCCCGAAGGGCTGGTTGTTCGAATGCCATCACCCCTTAGCCCGAAGGCTCAGGGGTTCTGTGGTCCGGGGTCTGGACACCACCTCTCAACGAGCTAGAGGGCCAAATGCTTGCCACAGACCTTTCCTACTGAAACCCCAGATAGGATAGTACTGCATTTGGTCATAGCTGTGCAGGTCGAGAGGAGCACTCATATCGCCTTGATCTAAGCCAAAGGGCCAAGGCACCCCCAGACAGCTTTTTTTTGTTTTGAAAATTCTTTTATTATGCAGCAAATCTTTACAACAAGATTATAACAGTACATAAATCATTTTCCAAACGGAAAAAAAACCGCGACGTTAACAACGGCGCAGTGCATATCCCACACAACTCACATACATTTTTATTAATGGTTTCCCCAAAAGTAAAAAAACTGTGACGAACACGGCGGTGCAGTGCATTTATACGTATGCACCGCACCACAGACATGACATATCATACACACATTATCTCTAACTTTATTGCACAGAAAAACTTTTGGGGCGGGGGAGTAAGCGGGGGGTGGGGAGGGGGGTGTTTAGTCCTCCTCCTCAGGGCCATCAAAGATGGAATAGTCCTTGAGCAGGCTGTGGAGCAGCCTGCGACAGTCCTGTACTGACATCCTCTTCTTCCCCTTGATCAAACGTTCCCTGGCGAATAGTAAAACGTCCTTGAAACAGCACATTAGACGCCAACCGGCTTCGATTGCGTCCTCTGTGTGTGTTCCTGTGAAAAGTCCGTGGAACACCGAGTAGTACGTGACGCACTTCCTCGGCTGTTTCGACCTTGATGGGTCTCATCAGTGTGGGGTTGATTTTACTGGGAATGCAAGAGAGGCTATGGGATAGGCTAAACCATAATACTGAGTTAAGTTATGGTGAGTAAAAAAGTGACATAAACCCTCCACAAATGAGTGTGCTCTTTGCATGTCATTTCCCAGAATCCCTTGCTGCAGTGGAAGTGCTGTATGCTGGGTGATAATGGGGAAAGGCGGGGTTGCAGACCTCCCTAAGACATGCAGATGAGCATACAGTTATATTTGCATATTTGCTTTCCTGTGGAGGGTTTTTGTCACTTTTTTTACACACCATAACTTAACTCAGTATTATGGTTTAGCCTATCCCATAGCCTCTCTTGCATTCCCAGTAAAATCAACCCCACACTGATGATACCCATCCAACCCTGGAGCTGGGAACAGCAGCAACAGGAGGATCCCCCGTCTGGAACCCTGGATGAGGCAGACGGTGGTGATGCAGCTGAGGGAGGTCGACGGACAGCGCCCTCTATTGGACGCTGAGACCTTTGCCAAGGAGCTGGTGAGCAAAGCAGGCTTTACTCCGGACGAGATCCTGAGCATCCAGGACCTCAGGGGTGGCCTGTTTTTCGTCACCTTCGCCACGGCGGGAGCCTGCAGGAGGTACTGGGAGGCTTTCCAGACCCTGAAACAGGAGGTCCCCTTCTCAGAGTTCGACGTGAACTGCCCTATCCAGAGGGACGAGAAGAGGATCACTGTGACGGTGAGGAACCCCCATATCCCTGGAAAGG
The DNA here is from genome assembly GCF_040206685.1 of Ascaphus truei. Lineage (NCBI taxonomy): Eukaryota > Metazoa > Chordata > Amphibia > Anura > Ascaphidae > Ascaphus > Ascaphus truei. Next base: position 399,189,760 of record NC_134486.1, read on the forward strand.
ATATTGCTACCTTTCTGTGGCGCTCTTGCACAGTGGTGAAGGAGCCGAGCAGGATCAAGGACAAGTTGGGGTACTTGGTGGGAAAGTGGAGCATGGTAGTTCGCTTGTGGCCAAATCCAGAAGCGGCAGATCGGCTGCACCACCTCCCTCCCAGTTTTTCACTTGCGGGCAGCTCAGGGAGGATCTTTTACCCTGACCAGCCCCAGACCTGCGGTAATTGCGGGAACCTGGGGCATCAGTGGAAACAGTGCACCCTGAAAGCCTGCAGAAACTGCAAGAATACCGGACACGAAACAAAGGATTGTCCCCGCCAGAAAACCTGCGACCTGTGCGGAGAGACAACCCACATGTTCCGGGACTGCCAGCTGAGGGTCAGGAGCTACGCAGAGGCCGCGGCGAAAGGCGCAACACCGGGCGCGCCCCTGACAGCAACCCAGAAGGCAGCCAAGAAGCCCCCTGCAAACCAACCCGTAAAGGCACAAGGGGGTAAGTATCAGAAGAAGCAAAGGGAAAAGGAGGCCATCCAAGCAGCGCCCGCTGCGGCTCCTGAGCCCGCTGCCCCTTCAGTAGCAGCCCCCACCCCACCCCTTCCCACCCTCACCCCTGCAGCAACACTCCCTCCCACACCCACTGCTGCTGCAACCCCCACCCTCCCCCCTACCCCAACCCTCCCCGCCCACCACCACCCCTTGCCCCCTCCTCCCAACCCTCCACTGCAGCCCCCCCCACGCTCCATGAGGCTGCAGCCCCTCCCTCTGTAACACCTCTCCCCAGCCCCGAGGCTGTTGCACCCCCTCCCTCTTCCTCCCTTGCTACAGATACCGCCCCCATAGCCCAGACCGGAACGGAGAAGCAGGGAATAAAGAGGAGAGCCCCTGAGACGGATAGCCCGCACCAGGGGCTGGAGCAGAAGAGAGCCCAAATGCAAATCGGCGACTCACCGACTTCCAGCGATGCTGACAGCGACCTTGAAAGCGACCTGGAGGAGGAGGAAGCAGAGATGCAGGAGGTAGCCATTGCAGAGGAGCAGGCGGCCATTTTAGAACAGCCACCTAGCGAGACACTGGTGACCGTGGAAGAGCTCATAAGAGAGGGGCGAGAGGCAGCAGAGACCCTCCTCCTCCATGACAACCTTGGGCAAACCATGGATCTGCTAGTCCAGCTGTGCGAGGAGATCAACAAGACCACCCACGCCAGCGAGGATGGTAACTAATATCACTGCATGTCTGTCCAACCCTTTATCCCCAAACTAATGGCATCTTTTAACATTTTCTCCATTAACGTAAAGATCATAGGAAAGCGGATGAGATGTGCCAGAGTACTAACATTCCTTTCTTTACAGAAATGTGATGTGTATATGCTACAGGATTGTGCCTTACCTTTTTCTCGATCCTACAGGCACCTGAGCGGGCAGTGGTCTCACGGCCCCTCCTACTGGTCTGGGGGGAACGGTGCAGGAACGCGGGTGTAGCCATTTTGATCCGGTTGGGATGTTTCACTGTTGATTCTGTCCATGAACTCGTCTGCGGCAGACTACTGGTCGTAGACGGTTCGTGGGCAGGGGAGCCGATTAGGCTCATCAATGTGTACGCCGCCCCCCGGAGAATTGCGCGCTTGGAACTTTTCCAGCACCTTCGCCCTTGGCTCGCAACCTCCAGGGCAGTGGTGATGGGTGGGGATTTCAACTGCACGATTGAGGTGGGGGGGCGCGTGCCCCCCAGCAAATCAGCAAAGATAGATGTGATGTCCAGGCTACTCATGGCGATGATTGGGGAGGCATCCCTGAAGGACGCAGTGGGATCTATGGGAGCAGGTGCCGCAAACTACTCTTGGTGCCACCCAAATGGTTCCGTGCGTTCTCGGATTGACTTCCTGTTCACCACCAAGCAGGTACAGCACAGACAGCACTCCATGGTCGCAGTACATTTCTCTGACCACAGAGCCATTCATCTCCAGGGGCGCCTGGGAGGAGGTTTCCCCCCAGGGCCAGGATCCTGGAAGCTGAACTGCGCACTGCTGGAAAGGGAGGAGATCATGGAGGAGCTGAGAACAGCACACACAGCACGGAAAGAAGAAAAGGCCTGTTTCCCCAGCACTGCAGAGTGGTGGGAATTCACGAAGATAAGGATCCGCTGCTTCCTGCAGGCAAAGGGCAGACGCCTGGCGTGTGAGAGGAAGGGGGAGTTTGAGGGCCTGCAGCGTAAGCTGCAGTCCCTGCATGACCTCAAACGCTGCGGATGGAACGTGGATGACGACCTGGAGGAAACCAAGGAGAGCCTGCAAAAGCACTTTGAGGAGGAATCCAGACGAATCATCTTCCGTTCCAAGGTGGAGAACCTTGAGAGGGGGGAGAAATGCAATGCCTTCTTATTCAAGAAACTCCACTCTGCCCACATGCCCCTGAGGGAGCTGCGAGACAAAGATGGCAACATGCAGCAGGGGAAGGAGGAAGTCATGGGAGTCGTGAAAGATTTCTATGAAGACCTCTACTCCCCAAAAGCATCAGACCGAGACCAGGCTGACAAATTCCTGTCAGGGATTACAAACACCATCGACCCGGCAGGAAAAGCAGCCCTGAACGCCCCCCCTGACACTGGAGGAGCTCCACGCTGCAACCAAATCCTTTAAGACGGGTAGGACGCCGGGCGGAGATGGTATCCCAGCTGAGTTATACACGAAGCTGTGGGACCTGATCGGCCCAGACCTGCTCGAGCTTTACAGGGAACTGGAAGCAGAAGGTAGGATGCCCCCAACGCTGAGGGAAGGAATGCTGACGCTCTTGTACAAACGGAAGGGGGAGAGGTGCAACCTCAAGAACTGGCGTCCCTTCTCGCTCCTGAACGCGGACTACAAGATCCTAGCAAAAGTCCTAGCGAACAGACTGAAGAAGGTCATCAGCCAGATCATCCACCCAGACCAGAGGTGCGGCATCCCCGGATGCAGGATCGCAGACAGCCTCGCCCTAATCAGAGACGCAGTCCACTACATCAAAGACCACCGTGTACACGCGGCCCTGGTCACCCTTGATCAGGAGAAGGCCTTCGACCGTGTCTCCCATGATTTCATGGGCAGGGTGCTGCGTGAGTATGGGATGGGGGAGATGTTCTGTTCTTATGTTAACCTGATGTACCTGTCCTCTCAGGGGTTAGGCAGGGCTGCCCTCTTTCACCTCTCCTTTTTGTCTGTTGTATAGAGCTCTTCGCCCAGTGCATCAGACGAGACGCAGAGATCAGAGGGATCGTCGTGCCAGGACCCCAGAGACGCGAAGTGAAGTGCTCGCTCTACATGGATGACGTCACCATCTTCTGCGCAGATAGCCGGTCGGTGAAGACGCTGGTCCAGACGTGCGAGGATTTCGGGAAAGCTTCAGGAGCAAAAGTCAACTGCGGGAAGTCAGAGACCAAGCTATTTGGGCTTTGGAACCTGACTGCCGACCCCCTCCCCTTCCCCATCAGAGCAGGCCTCATTCAAATCCTTGGAGTCTGGTTTGGTGTGGGGAGCGAGGCCGCTGCCCTGAAGAGCTGGAACGAGAGGCTGAACAAGGTGAAACAGAAGATCGGATTGTGGCGCCTCGGACCCCTCACCATTGAGGGGAAAAAGCTGGTACTGCTGAACGAGATCCTCCCTGTCCTGCAGTACGTGGCCCAGGCATACCCGCCTTCGACCAGAACCTGCCAGGAGATCTCCATGGCAGTGTTCCGCTTTGTCTGGGGGGCCAAGTTTGAGAGGGGAAAGCGCGAGGTGATGTACAAAGAGCCGCACAAGGGGGGTAGAGGAATCCCCGACATCCCCACTATGCTGTGCGCCTTCTTTGTAAGCAACTGCGTGCGGATCACCCTGAGAGACTGCGACAAAGACTCCTCTGGCTACTCCATGTCCCGCCTCCTACTCCTGCCGCTCTGGAGAGCACTGGGGTGGGACAAGTGGGACAGCTCCATCCCTTACAGCTGGCGCACGCCCTGGTTCTACAAGGACGTGAAGTAGTTTATGAGGCAGAACAATCTGGAGGGAGTAAAACCAGACCTGTGGAAGCCCACGGTCATCTACAAAATGATCAGGGCTAAAGACATCATGGAATCGGTCCCAGGTCTCCACCCCAACACCTTTGGAACGGTGTGGAGGAATGTGGCATCGAAAAGACTAATGAACAAACACAAAGACATTGCTTGGCAGGCCATACACGGGGGACTCCCTGTGAATGCGGACAAGTACCAGAGTAAACTCAGCCTCGTGAGGCACTGCCCCAGGTGCAACCCAGTGGAGGAAAGCATCATACACCTCTTCTGGAACTGCCCCTTTGCGCAGGCCTTGCTGCGTGCGCTGGACACTGACTTAAAGGACTGTATACCGAGGAAGTGCGTCACGTACTACTCGGTGTTCCACGGACTTTTCACAGGAACACACACAGAGGACGCAATCGAAGCCGGTTGGCGTCTAATGTGCTGTTTCAAGGATGTTTTACTATTCGCCAGGGAACGTTTGATCAAGGGGAAGAAGAGGATGTCGGTACAGGACTGTCACAGGCTGCTCCACAGCCTGCTCAAGGACTATTCCATCTTTGACGGCCCTGAGGAGGAGGACTAAACACCCCCCTCCCCACCCCCCCTTACTCCCCCGCCCCAAAAGTTTTTCTGTGCAATAAAGTTAGAGATAATGTGTGTATGATATGTCATGTCTGTGGTGCGGTGCATATGTATAAATGCACTGCACCGCCGTGTTCGTCACAGTTTTTTTACTTTTGGGGAAACCATTAATAAAAATGTATGTGAGTTGTGTGGGATATGCACTGCGCCGTTGTTAATGTCGCATTTTTTTTTTTTTTTTTCGTTTGGAAAATGATTTATGTACTGTTATAATCTTGTTGTAAAGATTCGCTGCATAATAAAAGAATTTTCAAAAAAAAAAAGCTGTCTGTGGGTGGTTTTCTGGGTATGCACCTTAACCCTGGCTGTGCTCAAAGCTGTGACCATGCAGCAAGCTTAAGCCTATAGGGAACCATGTTAAAAATGGTTATTGAGGCAAAAAGTGACACTGTGTGCTCATTTGCATGTCATTTCCCAGAATCCCTTGCTGCAGTGGAAGTGCTGTATGCTGGGTGATAATGGGGAAAGGCGGGGTTGCAGACCTGCCTACGACATGCAGATGAGCATACAGTTATATTTGCATATTTGCTTTCCTGTGGAGGGTTTTTGTCACTTTTTTTACTCACCATAACTTAACTCAGTATTATGGTTTTATATATACATATATATATATATATATATATATATATATATATATATATATATACATATACATATATATACATATATATACACACATACACATATATATATATATATATATATATATACACATATATATATATATATACACACATATATATATATATATACATATATATATACACATATATATATATATACACATATACATATATATATATATATATATATATATACATATACATATATATATATATATATATATATATATACATATATATATATATATATATATATATATATATATATATGTATGTATGTATGTGTACTGTAGAGGTATCAGTACCGTGTTAGCCGAGCTTCAATAATCAAAAAATAAATAGATGATACCGTTATGTGGCTAACGAAATGCTTTATTTGTGCGAGCTTTCGAGATACACTGATCTCTTCTTCCGGCGATGTTACAACATCGCCGGAAGAAGAGATCAGTGTATCTCGAAAGCTCGCACAAATAAAAGCATTTTATTATATATATATATATATATATATATATATATATAGCAACTGTAAATATTACTGTATGTTCATTTGCATGTCTTAGACAGGTCTGCAACCCTGTCTTTCCCCATTGTCACCCAGCATACAGCGCTTCCACTGCAGCAAGGGATTCTGGGAAATGACATGCAAATGAGCACTCAGTGCCACCTTTTGTCTCAAGCTCGTATTACACAAGCCAATCCTCAAGCCACTGCATGCTGTTTTAAACACAGCTTTTAAACAGAGGCTGGGATGAGATGCAAAGCCATTAGACCTACTCACATACATGTTTCAACCTTGATGGGTATCATCAGTGTGAGGCTGGTCTTAATGGCTTGCAGGTTTGAGACTAGACTAGGTAATCACCACTGTCATTAAGGTTATGGTGGGTAAAAAAAGTGACAAAAACCCTCCACAGTAAAGCATAAAGCAACTGTAAATATTACTGTATGTTCATTTGCATGTCTTAGACAGGTCTGCAACCCTGTCTTTCCCCATTGTCACCCAGCATACAGCGTTATATATATATATATATGAAAAAAGGAAAAAGAAAGAAACAGGCGCACACCTAGTGCATTACCACAATAAAAATGTATTGAATGAACATAAAATCTAACAAATGGCCACTCACAAAGATACAGCAAATATAAGCGTGTATGAGATAGGCTCTCATGTGCCATGCAGCTCAATCACCAGCGTGCGTCCGCAATCGATGGCGTCGTCACGTGGATCAGCTCCGTGAACCGGAACCGGAAGAGGGGTCTTTCACCTTCAGTGCTCCACCATATAGGTCCCTCCGGGAAACAGACACCTCCGATGTACAAATGCATAAGGTTGCAAGCCTGGAGAGCAGCACACGGGAGCCAAGAGTTCTCAGTCAACCTGCATCAGTGTTTGTGGACAAATGGCGGCCGGACTCTAGCCACGCCATTTGTCCACAAACACTGATGCAGGTTGACTGAGAACTCTTGGCTCCCGTGTGCTGCTCTCCCGGCTTGCAACCTTATGCATTTGTACATCGGAGGTGTCTGTTTCCCGGAGGGACCTATATGGTGGAGCACTGAAGGTGAAAGACCCCTCTTCCGGTTCCGGTTCACGGAGCTGATCCACGTGACGACGCCATCGATTGCGGACGGACGCTGGTGATTGAGCTGCATGGCACATGAGAGCCTATCTCATACACGCTTATATTTGCTGTATCTTTGTGAGTGGCCATTTGTTAGATTTTATGTTCATTCAATACATTTTTATTGTGGTAATGCACTAGGTGTGCACCTGTTTCTTTCTTTTTCCTTTTTTCAGATATCACTAGGGACTGGTGATCCCTTTGAAATGGGCTGCAAGAAACCAAGGACATTGCCACTGGAACAGGACTTTATGTATTGAAGGTTTTTTATTATATTTTAATTTTTTTTGACAATTTTTTCTACTTTTTATTAAATAATACATTTTTTAGATTTTTATTTTTTTCCTTTAGGGATATTGTCAGGAGATTGCATTGCCATTTGTATTTTTTAAAGTTTTATCATAGTGTATTAGCCCATTCTAGCTGCCCCTTCAAGCCTATCCAATTAGCTACTGTCTCTCCTAATATTATCTATAATTAACTGGGTATCTAGCGGCTCTACTTCATATTGTTTTTTTGTTTTATATATATATATATATATATATTCTTCTGTCTACAGTATATACCGTATACTCCCTGTCTATAATTCTGTGTCCTAACTTTTATCCTATTATCTTATATAATTAGCAGAGCCCCTTTTCATTTCTCTATTTTTCTATCCTTTGTATTCTGCTTTCTTTCCACTCTCCCTTCCTCTCATTCACTTAAAGTGTTTCACTCTCTCATCTTTTAATACACTCACTCTTTTGATGTCCACAGTTTTTAGTGAAATGGCCCAAATTCTTAAAAAAAACAAAAAAACGCTACTATTTTGCTTTTATTAAAGTGGTGAAATAGCCTCTAAGCGACGTACAGGCATACCCCGCATTAACGTACGCAATGGGACCGGAGCATGTATGTAAAGCGAAAATGTACTTAAAGTGAAGCACTACATTTTTCCACTTATTGATGCATGTACTGTACTGCAAACGTCATATACGTGCATAACTGATGTAAATAACGCATTTGTAACAGGCTCTATAGTCTCCCCGCTTGCGCACAGCTTCAGTACAGGTAGGGAGCCAGTATTGCTGTTCAGGACGTGCTGACAGGCGCATGCGTGAGCTGCCGTTTGCATATTGGGCGATATGTACTTACTCGCGAGTGTACTTAAAGTGAGTGTCCTTAAAGTGGGGTATGACTGTAATTCTTTTTTCTTGTCCTAACGTTAAAGGGGAAAGCACATTTTGGTGTGAAACGCGTGGGAGGAGATTTTTGTCCATTTTTGTTTGTTGTTTCATGTTTTTTAGTATGTAATTCATTAAATCGTTCATTATTTTTGTAATTGCTCCGATTTTTTGCGGGTTCGCTGTCCCACCAATCCCTCTTTTTATTCTTGTTGGATACTTACCGTTGATTGGAGCAACGCACTCCGGCAGTACCGGTTCAACTTTTGCCTCACACGCTGATCCAACGTTGCACCCATCGAGGGTGAGACGGTCTCATCTAGGAGGCAGCACAGCCCCACACCGCATACCGCACTGGCCACAGGTTAAGATCCTGCAGTCCAGGATACGTTGTGAGAGTAATATATTTGCTCTCTCCCAGTACCTGGCGATTTTATCTTTAAATCCCGGAAGTGTCTCCTTGGTTTTCTCCCTCTTTGATAACTTGGGCTTGCGATTCAGCAATAGAACCTGCTATAAGTACTTATGCCACTTGTTTACCCGATAATATTAATCATTACAGTGATTCCCCTGGAGCTTACACTCTGCTTACTCTTTTGCCACATTCATTTAATGCCTGGCGAACCACATGCAAACTCTGACACAGCTGCAGTTGGGTTCACAACCTCATGAGAAAGTCTCTACCTGGAGGAGCAAATAGTGTCGAACTATAGCTGAATTTACTGTTTTAAAGAGAAGCAATTCAAATTGTACATGCAAGTGGGTTCGAGCATTGATAACATATAGAAATGGTCTCTATTTTTTCCCAAACGCTGCATGTTTGTGTTGGTGTTTGGAAACCCAGCAGATGGCATTGCAGGCCTTTTAAACACTCAAACATCTGAAAATATTGCGTATGTCTTGTACTCTGGATTTTTCTTTAGTACCGTAGTTATAATGACGAGCCATGTCAGGTTTGTGTCTCTATTTTTATTTTTTCATTTTGTGATACAGAGGATCTCCAGACCTGAACCCCATTAATTTCAGCTCCATGGCACCTTTCTTCCAGAGATACTTACCTCCATAGTGGGTGTCGGTAGCAGCTTCGGGGGTTCACATTATGATGGACTTTCATAGCTCCCGCACCCGGCGGACCAATAGGATGCCGTCACGTTACCTGGTGTGGATTCCTATTGGCCCATGTGACGTGGGAGCTTTAAACTGCAGTAAGATACCAGCACCCCCTTCAGAGGTAAATATCTCTGGAAGCAGGGGGTTCTTTTAATGGGGTTCAGCTCCAGAGACATTCTGCTTCAATCCTGTATCCAAAAAAAATGAAAAAGAAAAAAAACCCACATGTATTGTTCCTTTAAACAACTGTTACCTCTGTGTTTACAAATATTCTTGCGTATATTACTTAACCCAACACAGCATTAAAAACTAATCAGCAGTGGGTTAGAGATCTACTGTAGATTAATTATAGTAGAAAGTAAATTGCATAGATGATGTACACATTGTAATATTAAGCTTTGTACCATACTAGTTTTTTAGGAGCATATTCTATTATAGGCAAAGTGGCCATACATGTTTTTTTTTTTTTTTTTACTAAATTCCCCATTGATTTAAATGGGGAATTTAGACCGAAAACAGCCTGATTGGCTGCTTTGGCTGATATAGAATAAGCCCCTTAGACTCAACCATTAGCCAGTGCACAAGGGAGAGGTGGGAAGCCTAGAAATATATTTGCTAAACAGTACACAGGTACAGATGATTCTTGATAAAGATGTTTTATATTGAGTTACATGTTGGCGATATGAACTTAATATAATTTTGGGGTAATTTATAGTTATCTGACTTACTGGATTCCAATGCTGACTTCCTTTAATCAGGGGTGGCCAATTCCAGTCCTTAAGGGCCACCAACAGGTCAGGTTTTAAGGATATCCCAGCTTCAGCACAAGTGGCTCAATCAGTGGCTCAGTCTTCAACATCTATAGTGTGGCATATATAGCCATGCATAATAATGGTATACTACTTTCCTCTCTGTTGGCAGTAAGTCCTGATAAGTACAGGTATGCCAGCAGTAGTTATGGAGGTTTTCCCTCACACCCTGGTGAGGTGCCCTATGTATGGAGGGGAGTGGCTGTATGCTCTGAGTCCCTGGATAGTGACACCAGGGATGCACCTGCCTCCTGAAGTATATAAGGCACCTCACTGTCAGTTAGTGTTGGTTCCAGCAGTTATGTGAAGTAGCTGATAAATTGTATTCTCCTGCATAAGGGATTGTAGGAACACTTTGTGACCCTAGTGCAGTAACTAGCGGTGCAAGTTGACCAATCAAGACTGTCATAAGCCACTCTGTGACCAGGGACCTGGCACAGGGGTGATCTCTCAAAGAGAAGAGGGAATCCCACTTCAATACGGGAGGGCGTACCTGGCAAAGGGACAGCACGAGGAGATGTGCGGCTAGAGCCGGCAGCTGCATGGGGCAGTCTGCTACATCCCAATCTACAATAAAGATGACCTTGTTAATGAAACCCCCACTGTGTGAGAGTGAGATTACTCAACAGTGGCAGTCACCACCAAGAAGGAGTTCCTCACCAGGACCATCTCCCTGCGGAAGCACAGATCCTGATGAGGTGGAGGCGCTGCACATGATGTAAGTTGAACTCGCACTCCCTACCTCAGCTACCTGTCCTGATGACATCCCCTAATACCATCAAGCGGGAGACTCAGGAGTCCTGTTGCCTACAGGTGCACCACCAAACACGAACATGTAATGGGGACTGGTTAGACTACCCGGTCCAATGTGAGATTGGGGGGGGGAAACCTGTTACAATTGGAGGCGCTGCTGAGATACCTGTCAACAGGACAGGCTTTTTCTAGGCACACTAGGAAACAGGGAAAGTGTATGCTGCCACTTTGGGCTGTGTTGGGATGGAACCGCAGGGACGACCTGGGAACCTGAGAGGAGTTAGTGGATCTGGAGAGGGGCTATAGCTGTCCGAGTCACCTTGAGGTAGCGCTAGGGGTAGGATGCCTGAAGGGATAGCCTGTTAACGAGGTCAGGAATTCTGGAGAGGATCTACACTAGGCTAGCCAACAGTAGGTAGACGCCCAAGTACTGCATGGAAGAAATAGAGTACTCTAGCCCATTCCAGATCACTTACCAAAGGGAGCACAGACTGGGAGGAAGGAGTTACAGTAGACACGGAAAGAGTGAGCCTAGCCTGAGGTAGTGCAAACACGAGTCAGATCTACGTTAGGTACACAAGGTGGTGCACAAGGCATGTTTATTGTACTGATGTGGTAGCTGCCCCACAGAGCGGAGCTCCATGTACAATAATCCAGTATACAGTGATCGAGAAACAACCGTCAGAATGGAGGATCTGCAAAGAGCAGAAGGTCCAGGATGCCGGACTGAGGAAGAAGAACAAGCTACAGAAGAGACTTTTGTGAGCTTGTTATGGAATGGCGTGAAAGCCGTGGCTGCGCCGTGTTTGTCCTGTCTATGTTCTCGGGAAAGTACCCTCGAGACTAGTGAGGACAACAGTCTTGCGAGATGGGAGGAACGAAATGGACTTTGTTATACACCAATACACAAACAGCCAGACGCTACCTCAAATATGAAGAAAGACAGTACTAACCAAAATGGCGGTTCCCGCGTTCCTGGGACACCGCGTGGGCCAGCTGCAGAAAGTCTTGCAACTTTGCCGTTTGCTAATTGTTGGCCAGGATTGGCGGCAACGAGAAAACCCCACCCTGCTGGGGAGTTGGGCGCGAAAGCTGGAGCCGCGCCCTCATGGACTATGACTTACTCTGCACCTGTGCTGGGTCAGCCTACAAGTCTACGAGACATCCCCCTAGTTTCAACCAGGGGGAGTGGTTTGCCGTTCCGCCGGATGCCGATGGAGAAAGTGGGAAGAGGGGTTGTCCAACCAGCCCCTGCCCTTCAGTTGCGAAGAGCCATTGATCGATACAGACCTCTAAGACGAGTGCCTCCGTTCGTAACTATGGCTGAAAGTTCTGAGAAAGTGGAACAGAGTCCCTTGATCTCTACCCATCCCTATTCGGCTCCAGGAGGCTTCCTGATTATCCGCGTAGAGGGTTTGGAGACAGTGGTCTGTCTCTGCCTGCAGTGCAGACTGCCGGGTGGAGCTGTGGGCAGCGAGGCTCGATGCCCTCACTGTGGACTGCAGTATATGTGGCCCATGACGACGTTTGTGCCAGTACAAGCCGTGGGAGTGAAAGATCCTACCCCGATGTCGGCAGCGGAGCTTCTGGGTGCACTATGGAGTGAGAGTGCAGTTCCCGCGGAGCAGGAATCAGGCCGGGTTCTCAAGTCAGAGAAAACCAGCCATCGGAGAGGTGACCGAAAAGGAGCCCATCGGCGGTCCCCTACTGGAATGCCCCGCCCGAACTGTAAGTTGGAGTCCTCGGACGAGGAGTGTGCCAGACTGGCTGACACCCAGGACTTGTTAACAGCGCTAGTGCAGTAACTAGCGGTGCAAGTTGACCAATCAAGTCTGTCATAAGCCACTCTGTGACCAGGGACCTGGCACAGGGGTGATCTCTCAAAGAGAAGAGGGAATCCCACTTCAATACGGGAGGGCATACCTGGCAAAGGGACAGCACGAGGAGATGTGCGGCTAGAGCCGGCAGCTGCATGGGGCAGTCTGCTACATCCCAATCTACAATAAAGATGACCTTGTTAATGAAACCCCCACTGTGTGAGAGTGAGATTACTCAACAGTGGCAGTCACCACCAAGAAGGAGTTCCTCACCAGGACCATCTCCCTGCGGAAGCACAGATCCTGATGAGGTGGAGGCGCTGCACATGATGTAAGTTGAACTCACACTCACTACCTCAGCTACCTGTCCTGATGACATCCTCTAATACCATCAAGCGGGAGACTCAGGAGTCCTTTTGCCTACAGGTGCACCACCAAACACGAACACGTAATGGGGACTGGTTAGACTACCCGGGCCAATGTGAGATTGGGGGGGGGGGGGAAACCCGTTACACATATAATATCCAAACAAAGAGAGATGCCAGTCTATACAGTAGATAGAGATTTTTATTCTAGAGTTTCTTCCACAAATACCCAGTGATCTATAGAAATTCTAACACATCTTTCAGGGGAAAGAGGGACGACAATTCTTGCTGAAGTCAAAGTTGTGCCTGCAGAGTCTATTAAATCTGTCCCAGTAATGGGGTAATTGATCCCTTTGGAGTATATTGAATTACCTGCAATTTTTTCCTCTGGCTTCTCCCCTTTGTTGGCTCTCAATTCAGAGGCCGCTTAGAAATGCAACTTGCAATTAATTTCCATAAAAATTAAAGCAGCCGAATCTTTACTATTATCACAGTTACATTTGTTTAGGAAAGGCAAGTAGACTGCTAATTTCTTTACAAAACGTTGTTTCTTAACAGCTATGTGGGATTGCACCATGAAAATGACAGTTAAAATCTGTTCTGTTTAGCTATCAGCTAATAAATTGAGTTGTTTGATTCCAAAAGACTTTCACCACATTCATAGAGACCAGTATACAGTACTTTTTTTTCCTTATGTAGCCAGGTACCCCTTGGGCTAGCAAACTTCTTTGCCTAACACATAAGTCCTGGTAACAGCGCAGGCAGTGTTAGGGTTAATCTCTGCCCCTACTGCAGTAAACAACTCTTAGTAGTGACAAGGGGGTGGTCAAAGGCCGAGGTACTGCCCATAATAGGGGCAGCAACCTGGGGGCTCTCCCCTGTGAACAAAAAGGGGCTGCAGTTCTAAATGTAGGTTCTCTGTCTCTCTCACTCCTCAGTGAGAGAGGTGTGTCCTATCCTCTCCCCTCAGGGGGAGTGGGTTGTAATCCAAGCTGAGCCAGGGACCCGGTTTCAGGCCTTCCCTCCCGCAGGTGGAAGCAACTGCCAATGCGGTTCAGCTCCGGAGACCTCCTGCTCATCTACACTAGTAATAAACATTAAATGTAAAAATATTTAGTGGGGGCGTGGCCAAGACACCACGCTGTGAAGACGTGTGTCAGGAGAGCTCCGTCTTAAAAGCTCCAAAAAAGCGAACTTAAAGGGAGAAAAAGCGAGGGAAAAACCCCTATAAATATATTTTCAAGTGGAGGAAATCCCTCTCTCCCTAAGAGTAGGACCCACAGTAATTGATCCAGGGTCAAATTGATGTTTGCTGGCAAATAAGAGAGAGCCCCGCAAGTACAGCCGTGACTTGCAAAATGGCTGCCTAGTGCTGATACCCACAGAAGGCCGAGAAGTGGGGAACCGAAGTAGAGGGCAACCCATCTAAAACAGCAAAGGAGTGGGGGTAAGCTGCCTGGCTCAATAAAAATCCCAAGAGGTAACCTCCCGGCGTCCACACTGTGAGGGGGGGGGGACTGAGGCTACTGGTGGGGCCTGCGGTGGTGGTGCAGGGCTCTGGTGTGGCTGGAGGCTAACCAAAATGGCCGCCATGGCGCTGTAGCTGCACGCCATGCTTATCTCCCCCGGCCAGCAGTAAATTCGATCTGCGCGCCTTCCCGCTATCCCCCCTACATCTCTGTGCTGCCTTCCACCTGTCTGCACCGTCGCTGCGAGGAGGGGGCTGAGAACAGCTGCTGCCTGGATCGGAGCTGTCTGGCTCCCTGCGTTTCAGCCTGCGTGTCGACCAAATCCAAGATGGCTGCCGCAGGTTGGATTTAAAGGCACATCTCCCCCCAGGAACATAAATAAATAAATAAACACCACAACATAGAAAATCAGCCTAATCCTAGCCCAGGGGCTGCTGAGGCAGGAGAATAAAAAACAAAAGCAGTTACACATGCCCCGGCCACTAGGCAATGTCCGCATAACCCCTGAAAACCCAAGCATAGATGCAATAAAGTGGCTCGCATGCAGAGGAGCGACACAGCAGACACTGACAAGATTAAATTACTTTGCCCCATTAAAAATGTTCTAAAGAGGGGTTTCCGGTGATGTCATCAGGTATGGCGATGTAGGGAAAGAGCTTGGCGGACCCAACAGAATAAAACATAAATATAACGCTCTCCTGCCAACATTCCCTGACCGAATTCCAGCAAGAGAAACACAGAGAGAATGTCCAAACAACAGAAAAAAGCAGCAAATCAAGGGGTTACCAAGTATTTTTCACCCCCGCAGGAAAGCCCAGAGGGCTCTGCAGAAGCCCAAGATGGCGCCGGAGCACGCAGCCCACAGGCCCCGCAGAGAAAATCAACACGGCCCAAAGAGACAGCTGCACCGGAGGAACCTGTAACCAGAGCCTACATGGAGGACCTAATGGCGTCCATGCACACGAAATTACAGGCCTCACTTCAAGCGGATCTCAGGGCAGTGGCAGCGGAGCTAAAACAAGACATGCAGGGCCTCACGGAACGCACAACAGGCCTGGAGGGGAAGCTGGCAGAATCCCTCGCGCGACAGATGGAGGCCGAGGAGGAAATCGTCCGCCTTGGAGAGGAAATCCTATTGCTAAAAGAGGGCCAAGAGGACCAGGAGAACCGGGACAGGAGGCAGAACTTGCGCATCCGCAATGTCCCTGAAACGGTTCTCCCGGGTCAGACCTTACCTCACGGAACTCTTCACATCTATATGTGCGTCTCTAGAGGAAAAAGATCTCGAAATTGACAGAGCCCACAGAGCCCTGGGCCCGCGATCAGAAGATCCAGGCCTAAGACGTGACATAATAGTCAGAATGCACAGCTACACGTCGAAAGAGAAGATCATCATAGCATGCAGAAGCTCCTCATCAATTACCTTCCAAGAAGAGGCCATACAGATATTCAACGATCTATCCCGCATCACGATCAACCGGATAAGGGAGATGAAGCCCCTCACTGTGTTTCTCCGTGAAAATGAGGTGAAATACAGGTGGGGCTTCCCATTTAAATTTACCGCAAATAATGGAGGCAAGTTTCTCACCATCCGACGGCCGGAAGATATGCTCCCTTTCGCCCGAGTGCTGGGCCTATCTCCCCCAGCTGCATGGCTGCCTAACTCAAACCAGACAGCCACGCGAGGAGGGGATGCAGATGGCGGCCCTGCAGACACCACAAAAAGAGCGGTGCATCAACGCTCCACCAGAAATAAATGAGCTAGCGGCAAACTGAACTCCGACACCCGGTTCCCACACTGATTGACTCACCTCTGGATTGCGACGACAGCGCAGCAGGAGGGTATGGTACCTCGGATGAGGCACACCAGCCCTGGATGTCCTGCGTCTTGCGGCTTCCTCAGAAAAAGACCGTCACCACGGCCTTCCAGGCCCAGATGTCCTGCAACCGGCCGGCAGTATAATGCCCCTACTGGAGTCCGCTCACCTGAGGCCCAGGCTGGGCAGCCAGAGGAGCGAGTAGCAGCCGGGGGGATTGGTACCCCTGCAGAGAAGACCGCGTAGGCCCATGCATATGCAGAAGCCTCCAGGCTTGTTTTTCAAGTGAGGGAGGGTTAAGCGAGCAAAGAGGGCCCAGAAAGGGAATGGGACCCCACACCCGCTAAGGAATCCTCAAACTGTAAGTACACCAATGCCCCCCCCCCCCTTTCCCTACCCTACGGAAGGAGGCCGCATAACAGAGACCCCGCAGACTAGAGGGTTGAGCCCGGTGGCTGCCGTGGTATAAATACCCAGGGACCAGGACACAGTTCGGAGAACAGGATCGGTTCTCTTTCCCTTCCCACGTTTGAAGGAGCATCAGCGCATAAGTTAACACTGACATCCCTGTTTGCCCCCCTCCCCGCTGATGTTACCACCGAGTATTATTTGTTGAAGCTGATAATGTGTTAATGTGATAATGGGACTGTTTTCTCATGTTCTCTAATATTTCATAAGTGTTCTACCAGTGAGGATAAGTGCCAAGATCCAATCTGCAGGGAAACGCTTAGAAGAGCCGATACATAAGGGACATAGATCCCATAACAGATGATACGTATCCCTCCCCCCCAAACCTCTCGCCGTCCTCACCCCCCTCCCCTTCCTTTCCCCCTTCCCCCCCTCGCCCTTCATCCCCCCCTCCCCCTTCATCCCCCCCTTCCCCCCCTCCCACTTTATCCCCCCCCTTCACCCCCCCCCTTCATCCCCCCTCCCCCCTTCATTACTTCCTCCACTTACCCCCCTCTCCCCGATGGATTACCTAAACTGAGAGAAGCTTACACCATGCTACCAAATAACACCACATGTAGCAAACATAATTGCATCTCCCCCTGTTCTCCCTCCCCCCTATCACTCCCCCCCTCCCTCCCCTCTCCTTCCCCCTTCCCCCCTTCCCCCTTCTCCCCCTCCCCCCCTCCTTCCCCCTCCCCCTCCGGCCCACACTCCCCTCACCCCCCCCCCCCCACATCATCCCTGAAAGGACCAGGAGACTGCTGCTACACCTCTCTAAGCATCACAAACACTCCATAAGGGCGACCTCAATGACACTAACTGAGAGGACGAGGGCCCACACGAAACTGGAGGGCAGGTCTAAAACAAGAGTAAACGTGTAGTAGAGGTACAAATAACAATGGTTGATGAATGTTAAAATGCCTCTATATGTAAAAAGATGCACTGCTTATAGTGTAACATATGCTCACCATGTCTCAAGGTACCAGTGACTAGAGTAAACATATATGCACCCCGTCCTGCTCCCCCTCCCATTCCCCCCCTTCCCCTCCACTCCCATTCCCCCCCCTTCCCTACCCCCCCTACCCCTACCCTCTCCTCCTCTCCTCCCCCCCCCTCCCAACCCCCCCTTCACCCCCTCCCTCCTCCTCACCCACACCAACACTGAAGGGGCTTGGAAACTGGTGATACACCTCTCTATATGTCACAAATACCCTATAAGGTTGACCTCAAGGTTATTCACTGAAAGGGCCAGAGCCCGCATGAGACTGGGGCGCAGGCCTAAAACGAGTGTAAGCGAATAAAGGTATAAACTAAAGTGATTGATGATTGTTAAAATGATGATACATGTCAGGAGATGTACTGCTTAAGATGAAACATGACTAGAGTAAATATGTATGCTCCCTTTCCTGCTCCCCACCCCCTTCCTCACCCCACCTGATTCAAGGTCTACGAAGGAGACCAAATGACAAAAGATGGCATCAATACTCGCCAATGATTCTGATAATAACATTGCCAAATGTTACTTTGTAGTTTTCTGTCTACCAATATGAATCCCCCTCCCCTCCTTAAGCTCCAGGGTTGCGAGATGGATCAATAGACACAGAATGGCTTATCAGCCCGATAGAGTTCCTGTCAATATTCTCACTATGTTACTCTGAGCTTACTACTACCCTAGCTCCCCATCCCCTGCTATACTATCCTCTCCATCTCTCCCCCCACCCCCCTTACCCCCCCAGACCTCCCCTTCCCTCCACCCCTCTCCCCCTCCCTCCCACGCCCCCTTCCCCCCCTCCCCCCACTCCCCCCATTCCCCTTTTCCACCCCCCCACCCCCTTACACACCCCTCCCATCCCTCGTCCAGGAAGAGCTACCTCAAGCTACTACATGGGTCCGAGCTTTTCTTGCACAGCCGTACCTGAACCACTGGATTCCCCCCTCATTGGGCTATACGCCCAAATGCCGATACCTAACCCCGGCGGTATCCACTGGAGGTCCATAGTGGACCTCATCCTACTTTACCTCTTGCTGCTGATTCTGTCCCAGCAGACTCTTCCCCCCCCTCTCCCCTACCCTCCCCACAGCTCTTAGGGAGTACTTCGATCTGTGGGAAGCCCATAAGGCAGCAATCAGGGGAACTTTTATATCAATTGCATCCCACAGTAAGAAGGTCAAGGTAAAACTAATAACGGATCTGACAAATAAAATTACAAAGCTGGAACAGCAGCATAAAGCCAACTCCTCAAAAAAAATCTACAAAACCTTGACCGCAGCCAGAAATGAATTAAAACAATCCCAAATGGAAGATGTGGAAAAAGCCCTCACATGGACTAACCAGAAATATTATGACAAGGGCAACAAGGCCGACAGACTTTTAGCTAGTAAACTTAGAGGTATACAGAAACGCTCCCAGATCACTGCGATAAAGAGTGGATCGGGGGAAATAATCTATAATGAGAAGAAAATAGCAGAAGAATTTACCGCATTCTATACCAAATTATATAACCATAGGGCTGAGGGAGGGAAGGCGGGGATACCCACCTCGGAACCCATTAGTAATTACCTATCAGATTGCCTCCTGCCCACATTGACAGAGGAGGAAAATCTGATCCTCAATGCAAAGATCACCCAAGAAGAGTTGGCGGCCGCAATAAAAACATTAAAAATCTCGAAAGCCCCTGGCCCTGATGGCTTCTCCAATGTCTATTATAAAAGGTTCTCCCCGATTCTATCTAAACACCTGCTTTGCTTATTTAACTCATTCATGGAGGGCAACCCAATCCCCCCATCAATGACGCAGGCCAACCTAGCCATAATCCACAAAGAGGGTAGGGACCCATTGCTCTGTGGGAGTTACCGACCAATCTCTCTACTAAACAACGATCTTAAGCTTTACAGCAAAATCCTGGCAAATAGACTGAATCCGATATTACCGAGATTAATACACAATGACAAGGTGGGGTTGTCTCAGGCAGACAAGCCTCAGATAACACCCGCAAAATTATCAATATCATTGATCATGCCCACATCACAGCTACCAAAGCGGTTTTGTTAAGCATAGATGCAGAGAAGGCATTCGACAGAATCGATTGGCTATTTCTTGACAAAACAATGCAGAAATTCGGCTTCAAAGAGGAATACCCAGAGGGGGTCCGAGCGCAATACCGCAGCCCAACTGCGGTGGTGAAACTCCCGGGCGGATCCGCTAAGAAATTCAGTATAACAAATGGAACAAGACAGGGTTTCCCCCTATCTCCCCTCCTGTTCGCCTTAACAATTGAACCTTTGGCGTCTAGAATATGAGACAACATAAACATACAGGGGGTACCGATTGGCGGAAAAAACTATAAAGCCTCGTTATTCGCAGATGATGTTATCCTAACGTTAACACAACCCCAGATCTCTCTCCCCAATCTCCGCAAGGAATTAAGAGAATTTGGTAAAATATCAGGTTTAAAATTAATAGTGACAATAGTGACAGAAGCCCTCAACCTAAATTTATCAGAGCCAGAGATGCAGACATTGAAACAAAACTTTAATTATAAGTGGAGCCCTTCATACATCAAATACCTGGGAGTACATGTATGAAAGAACTATGGCTCTCTCTACCAAAATAACTACCCAAACCTCTTTAAGAAAATTAAAAAAGACCTGGATAATTGGGAAAACTACCAGATCTCATGAATCGGGAGGATGATCTCAGTAAAAATGAATATACTCCCTAGATTATTATACTTCTTCCAGACACTCCCGATCCATATTCCTGGCTCTGAACTAAAAACTATCCAGAACAAAATTTTTCAATTTATCTGGCAAGGGAAGAGACCCAGGGTATCTGGGTCGGTTCTTATGGCGCCCAGAACAAAAGGAGGATTGGGGGTCCCAGACATAGCTAAATATTATCAGGCAGCCCAATTAAGACAGGCGGTCATGTGGAACTTGGACCCAGACCAGCTCTGTTGGCTAGCAATTGAATTTCAATACTCCAGAACGCCTTCTCTGCCAGTTTATCTTTGGTGCGGTGACAGGGGCACTAATATGGCGCCTAAATTCGAACTGGGAGCGATGAGACACACATGGGATATATGGACAAAAACTAAAATTAAATACCAGCTCTCCTCCCTCAGTTCACAGCTAACCCCACTATTCAACAATCCAAAATTCCCCCAGGATGCGAGACTAAACAATTCGACATATTCAAATCATTGGGGGTCAGGGTGATCGCGGATCTGCTGAGCGACGGACAGTTCCTGAGTCTCCAAGAATTACGCACCAAATTGAAGGTACCTCACCTAGATACATTCAAATTTCTCCAAATTCGACACTTCCTACAAAGAATGTCCCCAACGTTGAAATTTCCCCCTCCCACAAAATTCGAGAAACTGTGCCAGGACGGAGCACATCAAAAAGGTCTAATAACGCAAATATATGCTGGCATGGAGAATCCGGCAAATCCAACCGCACACGACTATATGCTCAAGTGGGCAGCGGAATTTAACATAGTTATAGACCGGGAGGACTGGGAAGACATATGGGATGCGGCCTCAGGAACATCCATATGTACCACGGTGAAGGAGAATGTTTACAAAATAATGTATCACTGGTATCTTACCCCAGTGAGACTAAAGCAAATCTACCCTCTGGCATCGGACCTATGCTGGAGAGGCTGTGGACATAGAGGGGACATGGCCCATATCTGGTGGCTATGTCCAGAGATTAAAAAATACTGGCATATAATACAAGATTTAATAATAGAGATCACAGGTCTCACAATCCCTATGGATCCACTGACCTTCATACTGGGCAGACGATAGAGGAGATCGATCGCCCAGAATGGAAATTAATCTCCTTTATTCTGACAGCAGCAAGATGCTCGGTAGCATACTCCTGGAACAAGACAGCGCCCCCCACAAAACAACAGGTGAAAAATATACTCAATGAGGCAATGAGGATGGAAAAACTTACGGCTTTTCTAAAACGATATACCGAAGGGTTTTTATAAAATCTGGAAACCCTGGATAATTCACTAGAAAGACTCAGAATAGAATCCCTTGCACCATAACAAACAGTTAAGGGTTGAAGGAGATTAGAAGCGGAGCGGCCGGACGAGGGGAGGGATGATCACTCTCCCCCCCCCTCTCCCCAACTCCTCACCCCCCTCTCTCTCACAATACTTTTTCTCTCTTTCTCTACACCTCATGGACCATAAAGTGGCCCTAAGTGTGCTTTATCCCCCCCTCTAACCGAACAAGGAAAACCTATTTGTATTAGGCCAGAAATGTAACGTAACCCAATGTATGTATAAATGAATATGCCTAATAAAAACTGTTTGGAAAAAAATATATATATATTTAGTGGGCACCAATACACAACCCACCCCCTGTGCCCCCCCATAAAACCAAGATGAATTATTTTACACAGACAATTAAAACACAAGGCCAGCGGGGGTCCTCGGTGGTCCAGACGGGTGTCCGCAGGTCCCACAGTACACCCCGGGTGGTACTCACGGGTGTCTGGGGCCTCCGGGTGGTCCCCACTAGGCTCCATGGGCCTCCAGGTGGTACCCCCAGGTGTCAGTGGGCCCTAATGGGGTCCACGGGTGGTTCCAGCATGGTTTCTGGGGTTCCTTGGGTCATCCAATAGAAAGAGGTGATCTGGCACACCATAAATGAAGCACTATAATGTCACCTGCCGGTGCCCACGGACCAAGGCGGGTCGTCCTACCAGGTCCCCAAGTGGTATCAGGGTAAAGAGAGTAGTCCAGGCACACGTTCTTATCACAAAGTAGAAAATTTAATCCAGCATAAATCCAACGTTTCGGCTGCACACAGGCAGCCTTTGTCAAGGTGAGAGCTGATACTAAACAATGCTAAAAACCCTTAAATACCCCTTACACTAACCTATCTAAGTGCTCCCAGGTGAGGAATGGCGCGAGGGCCGGGAAAAACATGACATCATCGGCGCGACTCGTAACTGCGCATGCGCGCCATCAACCACAGCAAGCTATGTCGCCATCATCATGAAAGCAAGCAGCTTCAATGAGGGCAGCTCGGCACATCATCACAGGCTCCCAGGCCACTCCCCTATCATCCTGCCCAATCACCTAAGAGTTGCATGTCTCTTAACCATGATTCACTACTGGCAACAGAAGCCCTGCCCAAGAGTGACTGCCAGTACTTGGAATGGAGGTCTGCACATGCGCAGACCATACCCCTGATATCAGGGAGTCCTGCAGTTCACACAGACACACCACCACAGCAGTTAAAGGAGACAACTCCAGCAAGACTGCTAAAATCTACCAGAGTGCATACAGTATCAGAAAGACAGCAAAAATAGAGTGAGTGTGCAGAATATCTGATAGCCACTCAGAAAAGGCAAACCAAACCCACTAGACAAAATAAATGAATAAAGAACCAATTCTACATGCCCCAGTATCAACTAAAAAATATATAAAGAACCAGTGAGCACCACATGTGACATAATGGTGTATCCTATATAATAAAAATGAAAGCACTGTATGCCTGTCTGCATCTTCCTGTGTCCCTAGGGGAAATCTCATTGGTCCCTTGGCCCGCCCACCCCCACACCTCTGATTGGCCTGAGGCGGAGTGACGACACACACACACAACACACACACACACACACACACAGTGTCACACACACCTCTCTCTCTCTGTCCTCTCCCACCCCCCCATCACACTCACCTCCCCCCTCAGCTCCCCCCCGGTGCTCCGCTCAGCTCCCCGCTCAGCTCCCCCCCGGTGCTCCGCTCACCTCCCCCCCGGTGCTCCGCTCAGCTCCCCGTGGTGCTCCGCTCACCTCCCCCCCCCGGTGCTCCGCTCAGCTCCCCGCTCAGCTACCCCCCCGGTGCTCCGCTCAGCTCCCCGCTCAGCTCCCCCCCGGTGCTCCGCTCACCTCCCCCCCGGTGCTCCGCTCAGCTCCCCCCCGGTGCTCCGCTCACCTCCCCCCTGGTGCTCCGCTCACCTCCCCCTGTGCTCCACCTCCCCCCCCGGTGCTCCGACAGGCAGTGGGCAGGCAGCCTGCAGATGCCACGCGGGGCGCCTAAGATGGCGGCGCCCGGAAGAACCCCCTTCCTCCCTCGCGAGGGAGTAACTAACATGGCGGCGGCCAGAAGGAGAGGTGACGTGAGTGTGTGTGTCTCACTGTATGTCTCACTGTGTGTCTCACTGTGTGTCTCATTGTGTGTGTGTGTGACAGTCTGTGGTGGGGGCCGGGGGTGATGTGGTGGGGGGTGATGTGGTGGGGGCCGGGGGGTGATGTGGTGGGGGCCGGGGGTGATGCAGGGGGGGGTGCAGTAATGTGAGGTGCAAAGGGGGGGGGAGAGTCATGTGAGGTGCAAGGGGTGGAGAGTGATGTGATGTGCAAGGCGGGGGACACTGATGTGGGGGCCAGGAGGGGTGGAGAGTGATGTGGGGTGCAGGGAGGGGAGACCGCAGATGTGAAGGAGGGGGGGGACGGAGCTGTGAAGAGGGGGTAAATCACGGGCAACGCCGTGTATATCAGCTAGTATAGTGATAAAACATACTGTGTGAACTACACAAAGTGATACATGATAAAGAACTCCTGAACAAAGACACACATGTAATACACATACAAAAAAAACAAAAAACGGACAAAACCACTAAATCCATATGGTACACCAATGTTGCTCTCCTAGAACTAATATAAAGAAAAAACTAAACATGACAGGAGACCCCAGAGACGCAGGTCCATCAAAGTATGTACGATCACCGCCTGTCAAGGAAACATTTCAGATTAAGTTGTTCATTGAGACCACCTTCCATATATGTCCTAAAATGAAAAATCCAGAAAGCCTCCAATGGGATGCCTATGCTGCACACAATGTTGTACAAGCACTGTGGGATCAGTGCCCTTTTTAATAACACTTTTATGTTCGATGAATATCTGTTTTAATATTCGGGTTGTCTTGCCCACATAGAGCAAATTACACGGACATCTCAGAATATACACCACATATGTAGTACGACACGTAATGCGATGCTTAATTTTAATTGCTTTACCTGAAAACGGATGATGGAAAGTATCCCCTAGACAAAGGCTATGGCATATGGAACAATTACAACATCTAAAATTGCCAGGTTTACCCATACTCAAAAAGTTGGTATTTTGGTAAAACTTTTTGACATCAAATTTAATTAGTGTGTCCGAAATATTCCTCCCCGTCTGTATGCAAGCATGGGGGGTTCGCGGCACACTTCTGATAGGAATTGATTGTGCTGTAATATATGCCAGTGTTTCATAATTGTGGACCGTAGGAAATTCCCTGGGTCATCACCACGGGTGTCCAGGGGTCCTCGGGTGGTCCCCAGGAGGATCTGGGGGCCCTCGGGTGTTCCCACGGGGTCCTGGGGGCCCTCGGGTGGTTTCCACGAAGTTCTGGAGCCATCGGGTGGGCATGCGGGTCCGCAGGGCCCCCACAGCTGTGGGGCCCCCGGTTCTTCCTCGCAGGTGTCCCCTGTGGGTTCTCAGGTGGTACTCGTGGGCATCCGGGGGTCCTTTGGTGGGCCACGTTGCCATCCCGGAGGCTCCGGTGGTCCCCGTAGGTCCCCGCAAGCCTGAGGTACCAATCCTGTATGTAAAAAATAAAACATCGCCTACATTTAAATCCACTCCCCTCCCCATCCCCCAACAAACACATGCAGTAGAGCAGCGGTGCGCAAACTGTGGGGCGCGCCCCCTTGGGGGGGCGTAATATTATGTAGGGGGGGCGCGGGCTGCTTGCAGGGAAACCTGGGGGCGGGCAGAGCTGTGCACGGGCGGCCAGAAGCTCCGTGCTGCTGCTTCTATGTGTCTGTGTCTTGCAGAGTGGGTGGGGCTTCTCTCTGCACACAGACAGCCCCTCCTTCTCTTCCTGTCTGTTTCCCGCACCAGTTTTCAGCAGCATGGGGGTTGGGGGATCGGAGCATGTCGCCCCCCAGGAGAAAGTGTGTGTGTGTGTTTTGAGTTTGTGTGTGTGTGGGGGGGGGATTGAGTTTGTGTGTGTGGGGGGGGATTGTGTGTGTGTGGGGATTGAGGTTGTGTGTGTGGGGGGGGGGATTGAGTGTGTGTGTGGGGGGGGGGATTGTGTGTGTGGGGGGGATTGAGTGTGTGTGTGGGGGGGATTGTGTGGGTGTGGGGGGATTGAGTGTGTGTGTTGGGGGGGGGGATTGTGTGTGTGGGGGGGGATTGAGTGTGTGTGTTGGGGGGGGGGATTGTGTGTGTGGGGGGGATTGAGTGTGTGTGTGTGGGGGGGGGATTGAGTGTGTGTGTGGGGATTGAGTGTGTGTGTGGTGATTTGAGTGTGTGTGGGGATTGAGTTTGTGTGTGTGTGTGGGGGGGTTGTGTGTGTGTGGGGGGATTGAGTGTGTGTGGGGGTGATTGTGTGTGTGTGTGTGGGGGGGGGAATTGAGTGTGTGTGTGGGGATTGAGTGTGTGTGTGTGTGTGGGTGGGGGGATTGTGTGTGTGTGGGGGGGGATTGAGTGTGTGGTGTGTGTGTGGGGGGGGATTGAGTGTGTGTGTGTGTGTGTGTGTGTGTGTGTGTGTGTGTGTGTGTGTGTGTGTGTGTGTGTGTGTGTGTGTGTGTGTGTGTGTGTGTGTGTGTGTGTGTGTGTGTGTGTGTGTGTGTGTGTGTGTGTGTGGGGGGGGATTGAGTGTGTGTGGTGATTGATTGAGTGAGTGTGTGTATGTGGTGATTGATTGATTGAGAGAGTGTGTGTTGTAATGCAGTGGTGCACAAACTGGTGGGGCAATGAGGCGCAAGATTATTTAGGGGGGCGCAGGCAGCGTGCGACGAAAACTGGGTGCGCGGGCCGGCAGACGCTGTGCGCGAGGGGCAGCCAAGAAGATGTGCACGGGCGGGCAGCCGAAGATGTGTGCGGGTGGCTGAACAGGATAGTGCAGGTGGCGGCCACGTGATGGTGTGTGTGAGCACATGCGCAAGGGCTTCGGAGGTACGGGGAGGAGCACGCCCGAGCACGTTGACGTCAAACGCCCCTCCTTCAGTGTCTGCCCTGCAATAGCGCTGTGTTCCTGCTCTCCTCCGCTGGCAACCTGCTTCGCTGCGATCCTCTGCAAGTGAAAGGGTCGGCTGCCACTGTATCACTCACACTATGAATGTACAGAAATAATGTTATAAAACTGTGAAAACACAACATTGAAAACGGGAAAAAATAAATAATACTGTAGGTAGGAGTTTGGATGACAATGGGGATAGCAAGACAAAAAGCATGGAGGGGAAGGAAGAAGAAAAAGGGGGGGGGAGAGGGAAGGGAGGTAGCAAACAGGTGGATGAATGCCCCCCCCAAAGGATTGCCTTTGTGCACGTACGCTCTTCCAAGCTTGGCGCTAGGGGAGAAAAACTAAATTGACTTTGATGTGCGCTCAGCAGCAGTTAATACACACACACACAGCCACACACAGACACACACACAAATAGCCCCGATCCACGCTTGCAAAATTATGCAGGACACCCTGTGCTCATGCTTGGAGAGTTGGTGATGTCACCGCTCTCAGTGGCAGCGTGGACGCAGCCTAATTTTGCAAGCACGAGCTGTTGAAATATGTAAGTATTTAAACATATTTGGATTTATATTGTATACCGTTTAATAAAGGTTTTTTTTTTTTCATGTGATTTTGATTACATCAGGCAGGGGGGGCCCGAGAAATTTTATGGATGAAAAGGGGGGCTCGGCATAAAAAGTTTGCTCACCCCTGCAGTAGAGTAATGGGCAAACTAACTATTATCCAGATATGGATAATAGATTGTTTGCCCATTATTAAACACAACATTAGCCAGCATAAGTAAAGTAATTAAAACAGTTCTACTTACCCATGGCATTATGAAGGGCATCCTCGTCAGCTTACTGCAGGTCCCTAACCCATTAATCACCTTAGTGGTTAATAACTGCTATAGTAATTAAGGGGTTAACCCACCCTGCCCCATTACCCACCTGGGAGGCCTAACCACCCACCCCGGACCCACTATACCCACCCTTCACCCATTCATTGGTACATCATGCCCATATAATATGTGCATGATTGACCAATATACTAAGAAATGGGGAAGGATTACAAAATCAGGCCCAAATAACACACATAGCCAAATATAAATCATAACATAGCCAAATAAAAAACATTACATAGCCAAATAAAAAAACATTAAACAGCAAAATAAAATACACCACATAGCAAAATAAAACACATCCCATAGCCAATTAAACACATTCTGTAACAAATGCCAATAAAACAATTGAATGGCACAGTGATTGCATGATGCCCATATAATCTGTGCATCATTTAACACTATGCCAGTCAACGGTCAAAATAAAATAAATAATCACAAACAAAATCCAATGCCATCCAAACAATCAGAAATTAAAAACAAATAAATTGACATTTGACAAAATTCCCTTTTCTTTCTAAATACGTTAAATCGGTTGGTAAACTAAGTTGGTAAACTTTGCAATTGTTCGCCTTGTTCTCTCTGCGCCTCTGGATGGTCCAACTCTGTGAGCTTTGTCTATTGTAAGTGTTGGGGATCAATGCCAAGATGTCTGGATTTTTCTTTGGCCATTAGCGAGCATAGTTAAGTATTTAAAATATTCTTAGGTATTCCAAAAAATCTCAAATTGCATCTTCTGAATCTCTTCTCTGTTATCTACTTTCACTTCTGGAAGTTGATTGGCTTGAGTGAGATCATGAACAATTTTCTGGAACATAATTCCCTTCACGTCTCTAAAAAAAATAAATCATTTTTAACGAAACCCGTTATTTGGCTATTTTCAAGAGTCATCTGTGGACTACAAGTTTATCTGCAGTGTGCTGATCTGGACCCTTGGATCGTGTGACCTAAGTACCCGCTGTCTACACCAAAACCGGCGCTATCGGTGCAAGTTTGGCCGTCGAGGTTGATGATGTCACCCGCCACCCAAACCCGGAAGCAAGCAGCGTGAGGAAATGTTGGTCTAGACACAGAGACACCCTACTTTCCAGATATACAGCTTTACAGCACTGCAGGACCCAGAGTGTTCAAATCGCCTATTTACTTCTATAGTATGTGAGTGGCCTGAGCTTGTTTGCTCTATTTTATGTTTATTAAATTGTGTTGCGCTATATTTTTCTCTGTTTCCCTTCACATAATCCTGAGAGTTCCTGCATCCAGATTCCATGTGTAGAGAGATATATGACAAATAACACAGATACAACACAAACAGTGATTCCCTGGCGCACTATCAGATAATAAACCTGACGAATTGGAGTAGTCCCATGAATCAAAAGATGATATAGAAGAGATCCACAGTCCACAATGTCCCGTTCTTTTACACTGGACGCTTGTCTGGAAATACAAATGAAACAACCATTGCGCAGTACCCTATGGTCAATGTTCCACACCCCCACCGTTGCTATCTACTTACTTAAAAATAGATAAGAATGGGCCTCAAAAGGTTTCTTTAAATCTCCACACGATTGGCTCCAACTGATTCCTGCTGCTGGTATCACGATTTACACTTCCAGCATCAGCATCACCATACCGATTGGGAACAAAAAGGGGCACCAATAGTGTAACACTATAACATTTATTATTAAAAAAAGGACAAGCATAAAAACATGCACTCACATGCCAGAATGCCCTATGCGTGTCCTACAACGTGCCGTCCGCTTCACATGTAAGGATGCCGAGTGATTGCAGGAGGAGGCAGGAGCCGGCGTGATTCCCCGTTTCGTGGCCGCGACTCGGAGCGCCTAGTCCCTCCTCCGATGACGTTCCCCGTCAATCAACCTCCTTTCCTTCCACAGGGTCTGCACGTCGCAGCACGTACAGCAAGCTCCACCCTACGCGCGTTTCGTGACTCTGACGTCACTTCTTCAGGGGTAATGGAGCTGTGGGGGCACTTAAGGTGTTTTATACCTTTGTGCAAAGCTGACATGGGGTTCCCATTGGATGAATGTCTGATTGGGAACTCCTACTAATTGTCCACTTGTTGGCTGATAACAGGCAGTTCGTGTATAGCAGGTTTAACCACTTCATGCCTGGACAGTCAATAGCACTAAATGATCACATTCTAGCATGCTGTGAAATACTTTACAAAGACAAAATTGATACATCAGTGCCAATGCATCTATTAAAATACATAAGTAAAACTCTAATAATTATAGAAATAAAAAGTATTTAGCAACCTTGTGGCTTATTATTTCAATGTGCGAGTTGGCTATTTATACTAGCTCACTGTCAATGACAGCATATAGGACTCAGAGGTGGAAGGAGATTACTTTAATTGCAAAAATCAGATAACCTGGTTAGGCACTACTCAACAACAGCAGTATACAGACCTAACTGTCCCTCAGAAATGCTGCCAGGTCAAATTCGATGTTGAGTCCTTTCGGGGTTAAGGTTTTGAGGGTATATATCCAGTAGCTTTCGCGTCTGGATATAAGATTGATTTTATCGCCCCCCCCTCCAATTCTGCTTAGGGCAGTCAATTCCTTTGCAGATTAACCCTTCCGGATTTTGTCCATGTTTATTTTTAAAGTGACTGGAGACACTATGTGTCTCCAGACCCTTTTTGATATTATAGACATGTTCCGCAAGACGTCGTTTCAATGGTCTACCTGTTCGCCCTACATATTGTAGTCCACAAGGGCACTCTAACAGGTAGACCACAAAAGGAGTCTTGCAGGAAATGAATGATTTAATGGGAAATTTAATACCTGTAACATTAGATTGAAATTGCTTGCATTTACTGCTGTACCTACAGCCAATACATTTATCACATGTAAAGAATCCGTCCAATTCCTTAAGCCATGTTGTACTTTGTGCTTTTGTGGAATTAAACGGACAGCTCGGGGATAGTTGAAGCTTTAAATTATTGGCCCTTTTGAATACTATTTGGGGGTGTTTAGGTAATATTGATTTAAGGATTGCATCCCCCTGTAGTATACTCCAATGTTTTCTAATTATTTGTGTTATTTTGTTTGACATCCCATTATATTTGGTTATGAAGGGGATAAACTCTACACCATCTGGTTGTTTTGATTTCTTATTGTCCATACAGATAAGGTCATTTCTATCAATGTCCTTTACACTCTCTAAGGCCTTCTCAACCATGTTAGGATTATATTCTCTCTGGATGAATTTATCCTTAAGATCATTGGCCTGCATCTCAAATGTTTCTGGTTGAGAGCAATTCCTTTTAGTTCTTAGGAACTGGCCCTTGGGAATATTATTAATCCATCTATGGTTGTGATGGCTAGATGCCAAGAGATATGTGTTGGCATCTACTTTTTTATAAAAGGTCTTAGTCTCAATAGACCCTCGCTCTATGAACAATGTGAGATCTAAGAAGTCTATACTCGTTGGGCTGGTGTTAAAGGTGAATTTTAGGTTCATATTGTTATTATTCAAGTATTTTTGGAACTCCCCAAGTTCCTCGATGCCTCCACCCCAGATACATAGCACGTCGTCTATATAGCGTTTCCATAGTACAAGGCCCGCCCCAAATGGGCCGCCGGAATGGATGTACTCCTCTTCCCACATGCCCATAAAGATGTTGGCATAACTAGGGGCGAACCTTGTACCCATAGCAGTGCCACATATCTGGAGGTAGAAGCTTAGCTTGGTTGAGAAGGCCTTAGAGAGTGTAAAGTGTGAGTGTGTAAAGGACATTGATAGAAATGACCTTATCTGTATGGACAATAAGAAATCAAAACAACCAGATGGTGTAGAGTTTATCCCCTTCATAACCAAATATAATGGGATGTCAAACAAAATAACACAAATAATTAGAAAACATTGGAGTATACTACAGGGGGATGCAATCCTTAAATCAATATTACCTAAACACCCCCAAATAGTATTCAAAAGGGCCAATAATTTAAAGCTTCAACTATCCCCGAGCTGTCCGTTTAATTCCACAAAAGCACAAAGTACAACATGGCTTAAGGAATTGGACGGATTCTTTACATGTGATAAATGTATTGGCTGTAGGTACAGCAGTAAATGCAAGCAATTTCAATCTAATGTTACAGGTATTAAATTTCCCATTAAATCATTCATTTCCTGCAAGACTCCTTTTGTGGTCTACCTGTTAGAGTGCCCTTGTGGACTACAATATGTAGGGCGAACAGGTAGACCATTGAAACGACGTCTTGCGGAACATGTCTATAATATCAAAAAGGGTCTGGAGACACATAGTGTCTCCAGTCACTTTAAAAATAAACATGGACAAAATCCGGAAGGGTTAATCTGCAAAGGAATTGACTGCCCTAAGCAGAATTGGAGGGGGGGCGATAAAATCAATCTTATATCCAGACGCGAAAGCTACTGGATATATACCCTCAAAACCTTAACCCCGAAAGGACTCAACATCGAATTTGACCTGGCAGCATTTCTGAGGGACAGTTAGGTCTGTATACTGCTGTTGTTGAGTAGTGCCTAACCAGGTTATCTGATTTTTGCAATTAAAGTAATCTCCTTCCACCTCTGAGTCCTATATGCTGTCATTGACAGTGAGCTAGTATAAATAGCCAACTCGCACATTGAAATAATAAGCCACAAGGTTGCTAAATACTTTTTATTTCTATAATTATTAGAGTTTTACTTATGTATTTTAATAGATGCATTGGCACTGATGTATCAATTTTGTCTTTGTAAAGTATTTCACAGCATGCTAGAATGTGATCATTTAGTGCTATTGACTGTCCAGGCATGAAGTGGTTAAACCTGCTATACACGAACTGCCTGTTATCAGCCAACAAGTGGACAATTAGTAGGAGTTCCCAATCAGACATTCATCCAATGGGAACCCCATGTCAGCTTTGCACAAAGGTATAAAACACCTTAAGTGCCCCCACAGCTCCATTACCCCTGAAGAAGTGACGTCAGAGTCACGAAACGCGCGTAGGGTGGAGCTTGCTGTACGTGCTGCGACGTGCAGACCCTGTGGAAGGAAAGGAGGTTGATTGACGGGGAACGTCATCGGAGGAGGGACTAGGCGCTCCGAGTCGCGGCCACGAAACGGGGAATCACGCCGGCTCCTGCCTCCTCCTGCAATCACTCGGCATCCTTACATGTGGAGCGGACGGCACGTTGTAGGACACACATAGGGCATTCTGGCATGTGAGTGCATGTTTTTATGCTTGTCCTTTTTTTAATAATAAATGTTATAGTGTTACACTATTGGTGCCCCTTTTTGTTCCCAATCGGTATGGTGATGCTGATGCTGGAAGTGTAAATCGTGATACCAGCAGCAGGAATCAGTTGGAGCCAATCGTGTGGAGATTTAAAGAAACCTTTTGAGGCCCATTCTTATCTATTTTTAAGTAAGTAGATAGCAACGGTGGGGGTGTGGAACATTGACCATAGGGTACTGCGCAATGGTTGTTTCATTTGTATTTCCAGACAAGCGTCCAGTGTAAAAGAACGGGACATTGTGGACTGTGGATCTCTTCTATATCATCTTTTGATTTATGGGACTACTCCAATTCGTCAGGTTTATTATCTGATAGTGCGCCAGGGAATCACTGTTTGTGTTGTATCTGTGTTATTTGTCATATATCTCTCTGTGCATTGTATACAGCCCTTGTGGATAGGGTTGTTATATTCCTGAGGCAGCCATTCCCAGACCTGCCACAACAGGTTGTGAGGAATTAAAATTAAGGTTTTCCCTATAGGGGACCCTTTACTATTTATATTTTTTTAGAGCACCTGGTTATTTTAGGTAATATTTAGGTATAGGTTTTTAGGTTTGAGCGCTGATCACATGCTTTTAGTTTAAATTTCCTTCACCACAGATTCCATGTGTGATCACTTATACAACCCAGGGGAAGTTTTGCGCTTTGAGTGCTTTTGTTTCGTTCTCTGAAGGGTTGTTCAATCCTACACCAGCAGCATCTCCATTAGTGATATCAATTTGTATTTTTGTATTTATTCATATATACAGTAGGGTTTGTGCTATTTCTTGTTCCTTAACGAAACCCATGTTGGGTTTTACAGGAGTAATTTAAATAAACGTCTAGTATAATAGACTGATTTTTGCATACATTTATTATTTACAATTTATATATATAAAAAAAAAAAAACAACATACAAGTTTTTTTAATTAAATGTTTCAAACCTGACATTCACATACGTATAATTTAAACTATTTTTGAAGCTGCAAGGTGATATTAAATATTTTGGTTCACTATACACTTTCTGCACATCCTGTTATCTTCTTTACTTGTGCTATTGTTAGCTTCACAAGTCACAGTACATTGGTGATAATGTCTCATTTTAGCAGATAACTGAAAACAAAATATATGTGAAGCTAATTACATCAGTTTGCATTCGGGCCAGATACAGAGAGGTTTATTAAATCAGCACTCATAACGTGAGATTACCAGAATGAGTAATGGGCATTATTTTCCCTGAAGTTAACGCCTATGTACAAAGCTAATTAAATGCAAAAACATGATTAGCATAGACTTAATGTTACGTTACCACAACCTGACAGTATGTTAACTTGAAATGACATGGCATGTATTACCCAAAGGTGGAGTTATTCCTATCCGGACCCTGAAATATTGGTTTTACTAGAAAAGAAAGAGAGTATAAAACTGGACGCACCTGAGACATCTGGGAATTTTGCTAATTGAGATGTACAAAGTATATTCAAATGAATGAAATTATCCTATTTCCCAGGTATTCCGTTTTGCTGAGGTTAACATACTGTAGTGTAACAGTGTTTCCCCCACCCAATAGCAGTTAGGGGCCATTACAGGGTGTATGGTGCATATACCTGCTGGCAACAGGAGGGTTGAGTCTTCCGCGATGATATTGGGGACACAGGAACAGGCTTCTGGGGTGCAGTGCAGCGCCTCCATCTGCCGTAGGTTCCAGGGAATTGGAGATGATCTACCACGGTAGAACTGGTTACCTCTCCCCCCAGTTAGATCACACAACAGACTGGAGGTATATTGCAAACAGGAACGGTTTATTACTATGGTATGCAGTAACACAAGTTACTCAGCAGTCTTCTGCCGGGTACAGTCTCTAGGATCTGCAATCACTGCAGATCATCCCTGGACCGTCACTACAGGCCAAGGGCACCCGCAGCCGTCCTAACATTTCCCCACCTCCCTAGCGGTGGCAGAGGTATTGATCCACACTCACTCCTCCCTGTAGGGAAGAGCACATGGGTAGGCCCCAATGTCAGGCTCCCAGTCGTATGACCTGCCTTCCTCAGAGGGAAGGAACAACCTCCAAATTTAAGGCAGTTCTGAGGTATGACTCAGAGCTAGGAAAGGTCTAGTAGGCCATGTTTATTTATTTATTAAATGTTTTACCAGGAAGTAATACATTGAGAGTTACCTCTCGTTTTCAAGTTTGTCCTGTGCACTGAAATAAGATGACAAATAATACATGGTTATAATACATAATAACAAAAGTGAACAGGGTATACATTATATACAAGACATTGCATGCACAGTAAGAGATAATATATATTATAGGCGTACTGTATGTAACAGTTACAGACCAGATTAAAATGTGAGATGGCTTTAGTTGTGAAATAACTTAGACTGGTGGCGGCTGTGAGAGTCTCTGGTAGATTGTTCCAGTTTTAGGGGGCAGAGAAGGAAGAGCGGCCAGATACTTTTCTGAACCTTGGGACCATGAACAGTCTTTTGGAGTCAGATCTCAGATGATAAGTGCTGCATGTGGTAGGGGTGAGGAGCTTTTTCATGAAGCTTGCCCAGAAAGGGATGACCTATCTAGTTCTTTGAGCATTTTGCATTATGTGTTGTAGTTGCATTGGAGAACAAAACAACATATTGAATTGTAGAGGGTATAAAGTTTGCTAAGGTGGGTTTGAGGTGCCGAGCCGTATACTATGTCCCCATGATCGATAATTGGCATTACATCTGCTGTGTGATACGCTTTCTGACCAGCAGACTTAGGGAGGATTTGTTCCTGTAATGTAGACCTAGTTTCGCATAGGTTTTGGATGTAAGGGTATCAATGTTCATCCCAAATGTTAAATGGGAATCAAACCATATGCCAAAATATTTAAAACTTGTAACAGGAGTTAGGGTGGTATTGGCGTTGGTTCTGATCTGGAGCTCAGTCATTGGAAGCTTTAAAAATTTAGCTTTGGTCCCAAATACCATTGTTACAGTCTTGTCAGTGTATAAAAAGTGTTTGTTTTGGAAATCCAATTTTCAAGTCTAAAAAAGTCAGATTGAAGTACAGTACAGATGCAGCGGTTATTATTCAAACATTTCACGGAGCCGTTTTCGTGAACTTTGCTGTATTTCATGCGGCATTCACTCGTTAGTCTAACGTGAATGCTGCCGTGAATGCCAATTATACCAGTCACACTTTTGTGTACTGCGGTTGATTTCTTTGAATTACCTGGATTCTGATTTCTTTGTGTAAGAAAAGGGGGACGTGGGGGACGTGTCCCCTCCTTACCTCATCTGAGTGCCACAGCAGCCGCTGCCTCGTCCCCCCATCAGGGCTCCACCCCCGCCGGCCGAATGCCGCTCCAGGCTTTCTCCACAGTGGCACACACCGCCACCACTGCTTCCGCCGTCACGCTTCCGTGTCGTGTACGCAGGAGGATTACAGGGCGCGTGCGCACCCAACCTTTTCATCCCTCACCCCGCATGGGTGGCCCCGCCTCCCACCAATCACGGGTCGCTGTGTCACGCACCCCAACCACACTCTTGACTTCCATCTCTTCCCTGCCCCTGAGCCTATCACAGAGACTGCCTGGATGCACCTCCACCCCACCTCTACCCTCTATTGGTCAGCCGCACTATATTACCCAGTCCTTACTCTCCTTCCTCGCTCTGCAAAGCTTCTTGTGGCTTTGTGCTGTTCGGTGTTCTGTGTCTGGCTCTCTTCTGTGTTTCAGCTCTCGTTCCTGACCCGGCCCGTCTGCTTACCCTCTCTGGATTTGGACCTCGGCTTCCCACGTGTACCTCTCTGACCCCTGAACTTGGCTATGGATTATGACTATGCTGTTCTCTCCAACCCTTGACCCATGGCTTACAGACACCACTACTCAGACCTCTGGCGCCCTGGACTCGGCAAGTATCTGACTACCCTTCTTGCACCAAACCTGGCAACGCTCACTACCACACTCCGGGCAAGCCCTCATTGCTGTGGGTGTGTGGTATACTCCCTTCCCACCTCAGTACTGGGTACTGGTCTGGTCTGCGTGCAGCACAGCGTTACACTTTGGGTGCAATTCTTTGCCTATCCGCCAGGTGGCAGAAATTAATGAATTGTAATGTGTACTGTGCTACTGTGTCAATTTGCAGGTGTTTAAAAAACAGATAAAACCAAGTTTACAGTACCACAGTCATCCATTGTGAATCAACCTTGGTCCTTGAAGACGCTGAAGACGTTATCAAATTTAGGCATTTGATAATAAAAACCTCTAAAACACAATGCTGTGGGCTTTTTTCTACATTCTTATCCCTGCACAATTGCTGACTGGACTGGACACCATGTGTACACCGTACACGAATAAAAACCTGACTGTAGTTATGCATTTTTAATATTTTCTGCAATTAATGCTGCAACAGATAAGATGGCGACTTTATCAGAAATATATGAATATTTCATTTCGAACTATGATTTTTACAAATTTTCACCTGACGTTCGTGGGTGGAAGCGTTCTGTAAGGCAAGCATTAACTAATGATCATTATTTTTTTTTGCATTGGCCCTCCTCCCGGAGATAGAAGAGGGTTTTGGTGTGTGATCCCAGATTTTTACAGCATGTTTGATCATGGCAACTGCAAAAGGAGAAAGGTTGGGTTTAAGGGGGCTGTGCACTAAGCTCAATGGGTTTGCGTTCTGATGTTCAAAAAAAGCACGTCCGTTAAAAAGTGAGGCCGGGGATGCGATTCACTAAGGCCTTGAGCCCATTTTTTAACGTACGTGCTCAAAACACCCACAGCGTACGTGTTGCTTTTTTTCCCCCTGCTAGCATTCTTAAACTTCACGTACGCTAGCT
This sequence comes from Ascaphus truei, assembly GCF_040206685.1. NCBI lineage: Eukaryota > Metazoa > Chordata > Amphibia > Anura > Ascaphidae > Ascaphus > Ascaphus truei. The sequence continues at coordinate 399,227,424 of NC_134486.1, forward strand.
GCATACTATTCATTTTGAGTTGGTTTAGGAATTAATTTGTTTCATTGGTTAATGGTTTAATTAATTCATTGTTGATGTTGTTACTGCTTGTATTCATTGGATTAGCTGGCTACTGTTTTTATTTAGGTATGCTAATGCAGTGTTTAATAATGGGCAAATAATCAATTATCCATATCTGGATAATAGTTTTTTTGCACATTATTGTACTGTATCTGTTAAGGGGGTGTATTTAGTTAGAAATAATGTTTAGTATTTTTGTAGGCACAACATTGGTACCGCAGGCCCGCGGGTACCCCGGGACTCCCGCAGGGACCCCGGGACGGCCGCGGGGTCAGCCGGGGACACCCGCGTGACCCCCGGCCTCCCTCGGGGACCACAGCGGGGTCAGCCGGGGACACTGTTGTATGGGTGTTGTGCATGCAAAAATGTAAAGCAAGAAATTTTTCAAAGTCCATCTTTTTTTGCGTCTACCTTGAGCTGACGTGTTCTGTTGAACGCAACTTTCGCGTACGCTAAGGTTACGTAGCTTAGTGCATCCCGCTTAAGGGCAGAATTTAACGCAAACAGGGTAACGAACGAGGAAAGTTGGACTTAGAAAAATTTCCTGAAAAAAGTCCGTTTTAAAGCGCAAAGTGCCTGTTTGCATGGCTCAGTGCATCGTGTTCAGCGCAACATCATGTTCTAAGAGCACTTTGCGCTCTAAAAACGACTTAACGGAGCTTAGTGCATGACCCCCTGTGTCATATAAGATTTGTCTATCCCAATCCAGCAATGTGCCGGCACCAGCACCGGCACAAGCACCGGCATCAGCACCGGCTTACAATACCGGTCCGGCCATCAGTGAAAACCTAGTGAACAGCAATCCTTGCTACATGTCCCCGCCAGATTACCCGCAAAATTTCCAGCCTGATTTCCAGCCAGATTATACTCTTACCAACATGATTACCAGCTTCAGCAGCTGTCAACTACAGGTGTAACAGGCCAGCTGTCAACTGTCAACTATAATGCAGACTACAGGAGTGACAGTGGCTCATCTCCACCTGTTTGGCAAAGTTTATAATGAGGGTAATAGAATGTACTACAGTGTACTGTATTACAGTATACAGTACAGTATTACGTTTAAAGCTGCAGTTCAAGCTGCCGTTTAAAAAGAATATATTATTTAAAAAAAAACAATACTGTACAGTACAATACAATATGCACACAGACAAGTGATTAGTTACAGTAAGCTGCAGATCAGTCCATTCTGCTGTAATCAATCACTTTGCTCAGGGTTATTTAATTCAATTCTTGCACAGCATTATTGAAAATGTAGTCCTGCAATATGATTGACGGAGCAGTTACTACAGTAGATACAATTGATGGACTGCTAGAGAGGGGAAGGGGCTCTCACTTTGGATTGCTTCCAACAGTACATTAGAAACATGAAAAATGTATTTCAAATTGTTTTAATTTTTTTTAAATGCTACAAGTTTGTTCTCATTGTACAGAACTGATTTATTTATAAAAAAAAACACATGTAGGATATTGCTTGAACTACTGCTTTAATTCCCAATGACACTACAGTAGTGTACAGTATGCTTGCCATACAATATCAATGCTTTTACTCATGCACCCTACAGCGCAACTTGATGCATGCACAATACCGGAAATAATAGCATAATTTCTTCTTCCCTGAAAAGAAACTTTGATATCAATTGGCTAAAGATAAGGAGGAAGTTCGATGGAACTCTAATATCACTTTTTTTAAACTTTGCTTACGCTTTGTGAATCTGATTTAAAAATCCAACGAGGAAACAAATTTAAAGTGACAATGTAATTTTTATTGAGAAGGAGAAAATAATTGTGAGCTTTATACAAAACCTTATACAGTATGATGCTATGTTTTCATATTCAATAAATGTTTACATTGTTATCATCACTACTGTTTTATTTTATCAATGACGTTGCATTTTGCAGTATAATTACAGTAGACTTGCATGTGTTATTAATTCTGCTAAGAAACCACAAAAATAAAAATGTATGTCTTTTTTCTATAAAAAAAAATTCCTTTCAGAGATGTAGCACTACAGGAAGGGGGGAAGAGGGGGGATAATGTGCAAACTTATTGTACTGTGTGCATACTGTAATAACAGTCAGTAATTTTCCGTAATCCTTCCCTCCCTCAATGACAAAAGAACTACAGAATGCAATGCAGCCATTACGGAGAAGATAAAGGCAAGATTGGAAATTTTGAAGAAGAGACGACATTGTATCTTTGTATTATTCCTTTTTCCTTTATTATTCTGTACAAATAAAATTGTTCATTCTTTAAATATACTTTTTGGTGTGTTAATGGTTTAACTGTGTATACAGTTATAGTAGTACTATACCTACAGTAAAGTTATTTGGCCATTTCAATATATAAAAAATGTGTCATTGATAAACTGTACAGAATCAGTTGTTCATCAGAATCATTTGAACCCCCCCAAACCAAATAAAAATTATAGAATGCCACCTCGTACAGTACAGTAGAATTAAAAAGCAAGTGATTTTAAGAATGACAAACATTGATAAAGTATAAAAAAACATGCTTCACATAATGGCTTCTTTAGATCACTCATTCAATAAGCCCATGTCAAGAACCCCCCCCCCCCCCCCAAAAAAAGGGTGCCTCTTTTTTTTTCAGAGTTGAAATTCACATTGAAGTTGAAGTAATTCTCGCCAAATCCCCAAGAAGGACTTATCACACGTGCACATGCGTTTGAAACCGGCCTCCAGACTCTATACAGTTCATCAAAGCCGGAAACATTATGAATGGCTCTGGGGGAGTGTCACGGGAGACCAGTGCTCTTAACACAAAAATGACCCAATCCTTTGATTGAACAAAACGTGAGATAAAATAAATTGCCATTTATTTACACGTGAAACACACAGACAGCTTTGTTTACAAAATAACACGAATAAACACTTACTGGGATGGGGCAAAATGAAATAAACTGTCCACGGAACGAAATTCACAGAAATCGAGACTCTAGTTAGCAATGCCCATAAGCGGGGTTGCTGCGCAAAAGTGCCGTGTAACAGTCCTTGGCTAGGGGCGCCGCTCGCAACCCCTGTATCTTCGCCGAAAGGAAACTTTTCGTCTAGTCCTTACAGGATTCGTTCAGGAATCCTTAGTTCTAACGAACTTTTGAAGCCGGGTACAAGTCTTAATTACGATGGAATTTCTTGTACCGCACGATGTAGCTCCGCTGAAACTTTTTACAGCCTCTTGAATCTCCTTTCCTGATTGGTGGCACGGACTTTTGAAAGCACCAAAGTACTATCTGTATAATGTGCAGCCAATCACTCCGTGGGAACCATATCGCCACCCTATGGCCAAGTTGCCCACAGGTCTTGCAGCTGGGCAAGGGGCTTCACAGTATGCCATGGGTCATGCGCTGACCTCACACCTGAGCCGCTTAGCATACCTGACCAAGCCCCTTTTCTGGCGGCATAATGTCTACCTCTGGCCTTCTACATCTGGACATCTGGCAGGGAAACCTGTTTATATTTACTTCCCTCCACTTCACACTTTCCAATGTCGGTACCTTTTTAAGTTCGGTCACTCTGGAGTCGTCTCAGCAGGATGTCTTAGAAGACCGCACTTAAGATATGCATGAGTTACTCACCGGAATGGCCGGTCATATACTGAGCTGACTAATTCCTAATGTATCCGCTGCCTCGCCTGCCTGAATGTTAATGCCCCTGCTCTTTATAATTTTAATACCAAAAAAGAGGGGAACCTTCATTTACTATTTTCCCAAAAAGTTAACAACCCATAAACCATGGCTGCCTTACTGTTGTGACCCCAGGAGTACCCCCCACCAATTTTCATCTTTCCCGCATGTCCGTAACCCAAGTTAGCTAGTTAATTATGTGTGGTCTGCGGTTTACACTTTCTCCCTGTCTGCGGTTTGGGCAGTGACTCATTGCTGCAAGGCCTGAAGCGCAGACCTGATCGCAGCCATACTTATCCAATTTACCTGCGGTTTAGTCTGTGACTCAGTGTAGTAATGCAGGGAACCAATCGAAACCGCAACTGCACTTATCCAATCAACCTATGGTTTAGGCCGGGACTCAGTGTAGCAATGCGCGGAACTACCTAACCGCAACTGCCCTTTTCCAATTGACCTAAATACAGTTATGTGGTACGTGTTGTTGCAACCCTCAGAACCAATGCATTAACGGTGACCGCAGTCATTCAATGTAGCTCCTTTTAGCGTGGGTGGTCCGCTTATCCCTAGCCGGACACACACAGACAATTGTAAGGTATTTACAGGCTCCCAACCTGCAGTGGGCTGCAGAGCTAACACTTCACATTTACAATATGACTCAGGGGCAACCGGCCGGGCATAATACCTTTATTTACTGGCCCGGGTACCCCCTCACCATCACAGGTAGGTGTCGATAAGCAGTTGAATTCACTTTTGTTTGTTAGGCTTTGTGAGGGGGGAAGGTGCAATTACTGTAGCTTTGCCATTTAGACAATTGTACATACATGCATGCGCATAAATGTGATGACACGCATATGCGTTTCAGCAAGGTTCCAATTAGACATACACGCATGCGCGGAAACAATATTTTACATTCGGAAGAAGCGACGTTGTATTTTTGTATTATTCCTTTTTCCTTTATTATCCTGTACAAATACAACATTTAATTAGTTAAAAATACTTTTTGTCGTGTGTGCTCATATTTTGAATCTTCTACTGTACTGTTATAGGATTTGTGTATGGCTAAGGAGACTCAGAAAGGAATTCTTTCCCATGTACAGTATACAGTATGAACTTGTACCGTTAATCTTCAAATTATAATTACACACACTTGAAGTAATGTATGGCAATAAAAGATAGGTTGAGTTGCTATTAGATTTTTAAGACAACAATTCGTGATCACCCACTTGAGTTTCTCGATGGTATTGCAGACAACGCTAAAATGCAATTTTCTGCACTCGATAAAAACACTAGTCAACACGCGTCTTAACGCGGTAAAGTTGGAAGAAATCACGCACAATGACATGGGTGTGTCCAGGTATACAACGCATGAAATGTTCGAATAACGGCCACTGCATCTGCATGTGTTCAAGGTCGGAGAGGCTAGGGCTGTGTGCATATAAGATTGTCTCATCTGCATTTATGTGCATTGAGGCTCCCTTACAAGCTGTAGGAAGATCATTGATGAACACTGAGAAGAGTAGGGGGCCCAGAACAGAGCCTTGCAGGACACCAAAGGTGATATTCAAGGGGTTGGAGTTAGAGCCTGAGATAGACACATGTTGAGATCTACCTGATAGGTAGGACTGCAACCAGTTTAAAGCATGCTTTCCTATTCCAGAGCACTGGATTTTGTTAAGCAAGATAACATGATCAACAATATCAAAAGCCTTTACAAAATCTACAAATATTGCACCAGTGAGTTGTCCTAGTTCCATTCCACACTGGATTTCATTGCAAACTTTTAGCAGGGTAGTTACGGTGGAGTGTTTGGGGTGAAAGCCAGATTGGAATTGGCTAGGGAAATTTGTCTTGGTATAGTAATCACTTAATTGGGAATGAAACCATTTTTCCATGACTTTTGATAGTATTGGGTGAAGAGAGATTGGCCTATAGTTTAAGAGAGTGTTTTTGTCCCCACTTTTGAAGATTGGGACAACTGGGGAACCACGTATTAGGAACTTAGATTGCAGTGTCAGGTCCCCATTGGCTGCTTAGTTTTAATTTGAGGAGCGCATATGTAATCTCCTCTTTGAATACTGGGACAAATTGAAAATTGTGAGCAGTGTTGGGAGAGGATGGGGCTATATGGGTACTGTCAGAATGAGTTAATGTTTGTGGTTTGGGTTGCGTTTCACTAATAAGTTAGTAGCACACCCCACAAAGTAATCATTGAATGCATTTGCAATGTCACTGGGATTTGTCAGAGTAATATCCTCCTTAGTGATATTAATTGGTTGTTGATGGCTAGAGGGCTGGAATATATTGTTGATAACCTTCCAGAAGTTAGCTGTGTTTGATGTATTCTGGTGAAGATTGCCAGAGTAATATTGTGCTTTTGCATGTCTTGTTTGCCTTGTGCACATATTCCACAGGCATCTGTAGTGATTGAGATCCTTGGTAGTGCCAGTTACTTTGTAGCTTTTCCACAAGGAATCCCTGAACTGGTAGAGTGCTATAAGGTCAGTGTGACAGAGTGAAGTCAACTCCTATCAGTTACGCCTGGGAGACATGATATGAGTGCTTCATCCAGCACTCATAGGGGTTAACTTAGGTAGTCAGGAAGTAAGCTGACACCTGAGAGCCAGAAAGGTAGAAAAGGATCTTGTTACCAACAGTAGTTGGCTCTCTCAGACAAGAGCACATGGATAGATGTGCTGCTAGCCAGAAGGATACAACACTACTTACTGCAGCCAAAGTAAGATTTGTTTCATTTGCTTTCATGACTGCTTAAAAGACTCTGAAGGTTTGGTTATGGTTGAGCCAGCCAGCCTGCTAGATAGGTCTGCTGTGTTAGTCAGTTTTTCTCCCATCATGGAGCAGGATTAATTTTGTTAAAAGGGACAGTGTACCCGCATGTTATGTTACTGTGGAGAAATAAAGCCATTGAACATTTTTCATTATCCTGAAACTACACGTGTGGACTGTTCCCTGTCCTCGGCTACAGGCCGTCCTGCCACAGTCAGATGTAACCCATGGAAGGTGGGCCCCCATACCCTAATTCTGCGTTGTGGAGCATGCGTATCACAGAGTTTTATGAACTTGGATTGGAAATAGTTGCAGAATCAGGGTCGGGAATTAAGTCGATTCTGTACCAAGGGCTGTTAGGCTAAGGTCAGCCAGAAACTGTTGTGGGTTAAAGTTTCTAAATGTTCCAGTGAGGAGAACTTTAGGGCTTTATTGGGGCGGTTTCATTTTCCTTACACGGTACACTATTGCATGGTCACTGAAAATATCAGGAAGGATTCCAGAGGATTGGATTCTGCTGCGATTTAAGGAGAGAATCCAGTCTAGCAAGGCATGGTTTTGAGATTTCAGGTTTGTCCGTGTGGTTTGGGAAATGAGTTGCATTAGGTTAAGTGACTTGAGTTGTATCTGGATTTTGTGGTTTTTAGGGTTGAGCCAATTGTAGTTGAATTCCCCAAGAACTAACAGCTCACTCTTCTCATTCAGAGAGGAAATTGAGCCAAGAAACTGGATGATATCAGTCAGGGATTGTAGAGGGGCTTTAGGGGGGCGGTTGATGCCAGCAACCAAGATGGGCTTAGAAAAGGGGAGGCAGATTTTGCCAACTAGGATTTCAAAAGAGGGTGGGCTTGGGGGGGGGGGGGCAATTTAACAGTGTAAATTGTAAGGTGTCTACAATAGAAATTAACACCCCTCCTCCTCTCTTTGACCTATCTCTCCTAGAAATGGAGTATCCCTGAATGTTACCAGTGGGGTGACTATTTGGTAACAGTGAGTTTTGCCCTGAGACTGGGGGAGGATAGGTTCCCACCCCCAGGGTATATTAGTTCGGGAACCGCCCCTTTATGATTAGGTGTGCCCTGGGTCCTGAGAAGTTCAGCGGGGTTAAGTAGGGCCCAGTTTTTCCAGAGTATAGGCCCCAGGGGATGCAAGCAACGCAGCCACGCATATCATCAGGAGAATAAAGGAGAAGCCTTTCTCCTTGAGCAGAGCAGGGAGGGGTGAGGTTCTTAAGTGTATTTCCCTGGAGCTAGGAGACCAAGAGCAGTTATTCTAACTTAGGAGGTGGTGAAGCCAGCCTACACATGGAAGGGGTAGTGTGAGGTACTATTTCTGTATGACACATACTGAAAACCTGTCCTGATTATTGCTGCTTGGTATACTGATCTTGCTGTGTCTGCTGGTGTGCAATAAAAGCAAGCATCCTGTTTAAAAAGTTCCTGGTGCCCTGTTCTATTATTCTACATATATTCCTCACTACAGCCTTGGCCTGGATCCACCAGAGGTAAAACTGACTGAGCTACAGTACGCTGAAGCAGGTAGAAATCCTGTCAGCAGAGTAGAAAGAGATTGATTGTGTGTACACCCTATCTTCTGCAGCCAGGTGGGGATAGCGGTGTTACAATTGTATAACGTGAGGTTAACTCACTTAACGGTGCTCTGTGGAATTGGGTCTAGGTGCTTTGCTTCTATTCTGCTCAGCTAGAACCAGGGAGCATTTTCAGCGCACCTACTGTATAGAAGGATTTAGAGGATCAGGAGATGTCAGAAACACTACTAAATGAGATTAACTAGCTTCAGGCTTTTGCAACCAATGCAATTTGGTGAAAATTAAACATTGTGTTCCATGTTGTATTGTATTGTATGTCTTTATTTATATAGCGCCATTAATGTACATAGCGCTTTACAGTAGTAATACACATGGTAATCATATAAATAACAAATAATATAAATAACAGGTCATGGGAATAAGCGTTTCAGACATAAAAGTAACATTAAGGAAGAGGAGTCCCTGCTCCGAAGAGCATACAATCTAATTGGTAGGTAGGAAGAACGTACAGAGACAGTAGGAGGGAGTTCTGGTAAGTGCATCTGCAGGGGCCCAAGCTTTATGTATCATGTGTCTAGTATTATCCACAGTGCTATTCATATGCAGTACTTTAAATATGTAATGCTGATACTTATCCCATGGTACATGTACATGATAGTTGTGGTATGAAGGGGGATATCAGCTCCATTAAAAAAACAAAACCTACAATAACATTATACAGTACAAGTTCAGTGTTCTCTGACAAAATCAAAAGTAAGTCTTGTTCACATGATTTTTTTTATTTTTTTATCATGGGGACTGATGTGGGTGAAAAGTCCTAGGTCGAATCATCATGGAGACTTTCTTCAGTGAGTAGTAATCTGTGTTCCTCCAACTGTACCACACTATGCCGTCTGGTCCCAAGATCCTGGGACCTTTCAGGTATCTGCCACCCTTTTTTTTTATAGTGAGAAAAAAAGAGAGTTCATATTTTTATAATAAATCATTCTTTCTGTTATTGCACAGGTTATTAAGAATTTATGTTAGTGTTAGGAACCCCTGAAGAATGTGGTCTGCCGTGCAGTGGCTCAGTGGCTTACAACAATTTGGCCAAAATGTTAAACTAAAAGACCATTTTATTTAATAGATATTTATACATATATATTTAGGCACTGTACCGTGTATGAGTTTCACTGGATGTGCACTGAGCTCTGTCTGTGTTGTGTGTTCTGTCTCTGGTTTTAAATATATATTGCCATGCTCAGTAGCACTCCTCTGTGACACTCATATGCTTATATATATGTTGTGGTTATTTTTTGGGTTCAATAGGAGCGTATTAGGTGTCCAGTATGTTTTGCAATTCTTGTTCAGCTAGTCTTAGCTGATTGGAGGGTGGCAACCTCCTACCTAATTGAAGCTTCCCCCTCCCACATTTAAATGGTTAAAAGCTCACTCCATAGCATCTCCCACTCTCAGGGGAACTTGCTTGCTTGCAGTATGATTGTGACAAATCTAATACAGAGTGCTTTTCCTGGTAATGTACAGGTTAATAAAAGCTTCAATCAGACTTAGAACTTTGCAACTAATATTGACAGATTTATTATAAATTATTCTTCCTGGTATTGCACAGGTTATTAAGAATTTATATTAGTGTTAGGAACCCCTGAAGAATGTAGTCTGCCGTGCAGTGGCTCAGGCGCTTACAACAATTTGGCCAAAATGTTAAACTAAAAGACCATTTTATTTAATAGATATTTATACATATATATTTAGGCACTGTACCGTGTATGAGTTTCACTGAACTCTGTCTGTGTTTTATGTTCTGTCTCTGGTTTTAAATTAAGCCTTACAAACAAGCAAGCAGATTTACACTGCTCACAGAGCCTGCAACTTCACACAAGGCAGCAGCGCTGCAGTCAGACAGTACATCTTACACAGACCTATGATTGCCTTTTTTCTGTTTGAGTTCACTCTCTGTACAGCTCCATAGCGAGGAGCTACCATCTCACCTACCACTGCGCACATCCCCACAGCAAGCGCCACCAAGTGCCATGCCACCGGACACCCGCCAGGACACGGGTCGGAGCCACTGGACACCTGTGAGTACAGCTATCCCTACGCTGAACGCTGCAGGACACCGCTCGGCATCATCTGAGACAGTCGCCCATCGCTGACACAGGTAACAGACCGCACGCCACACGCACTGGCTAAAGGCCTACACACACCTACAGCATGGCAGAACTCAGATCCTCACCAGACATCACGCAGGAGAGTGACCACTCAGACACAGAGACCGCTGCTTAACTGCGACAGGCGCAGGCAGACGCAATGCCTAAGCGGATAGTCACACTAAAACAAAAGGCCCGCGAAAAATATGAGGCTGACATTGAAGCGCACCGCGCCAAGTTAGAAAAGGCATGGGAAAGAACCGCACTAGAGTTACGCAATGTTGTTAGCATTGGCGATAATGCACAACAGCTCCCGCAGGCAATTATTCAAATAAAGTCTAACCACTCGTGCTACCAAGGGCTGTCAGAGACATACATCACCTACTTGACCAGACCCAACACCGACGAAAGCCTGCAAGAAAGAGACTTACAAAATAACATTGACTTGAAACGTGACAGCCGCGTGCGAACCGCCATCGCGGACGCCCAAAGCAAGAGAATAGAGCTCCTCCTGGAGACCGTATCACAGTGCTCCAGCGCAACCAGGCACTCGTCAAGGTCAGCAAGATCAGCGCCATCTAATGCGTCCTGCGCAAGTGCGAGCCACTGCAGAGGCCGCACGTGCCAGGGCCGAATATGGTCGGAGAGAGGCAGCCGTAAGGGCAGAAAGAGCGCACATAGAAGAGGAGGAACAGACAGCCGCCGCTAATGCCACCGCCGCTAACGCCACTACTGCTGCCGCTACCGCTGCCGCTACCGCCGCTGCTACCGCCGCTACCACCGCTACCGCCACTACTGCCACAGCCAATACACGCAGGAAAGCCAAATTCGATGCGGAACTAGGGGCACTTAATCAAGATAAGGAAGCCGCCGCCATAGCCCAAGCTGAAGTCCTAGAAGCAGCCGCGCGACAGGACGGCGGGGAGCAACCGCACAGATGGATAGCCTCAGAGGATCCAGTCCAATGCACCGAAGACTACGTAAGGAGCCTCTTCAGTATAAACACCAGCGCACCATCTCAACACGATGGGAGCAACTTCACAGACACCGATGACTTGATAGGTCCACGAGGAGAAGACGCCGTTCCTTCAAGGGTACATGCCACCTGGGACCGCCGCAGCCTCAACAGTGATCCACATGCCAGCGCACACACGGATGTACTAAAACAGGCTCGCAATCCAGGTACACCCACACGGGAAAACACAGCCCCTCACACTGACCAGCAGTCACCACGCGACCACGCCAAGAAAGAGGCGACCGCATGGACCCTCCCAGCAACTACCTCGGAACGTGACCAACACGCCGATGTCTCAGGCCTGACAGACATGGCCAAGTACATGATCCGGCGCGACCTGGTGCAAATAGGACTTACCAACTTTGACGACCGTCCCGAGAACTACCGTATGTGGAAGTTCGCGTTCAAGGATGCAATCAAGAGCCTGGGTGGCTCAGCTAGGGAAGAACTCAGACTGTTAGCCAAATGGCTGGGAAATGAATCCATGGAACACTCAAAGAGACTCGTGGCAGCAAATACGAACCACCCCCAAGTAGGTCTTGACCTAGTATGGGAAAGGCTAGAAGAGTGTTACGACAGCCCCGAAGCAATCAAAGATGCGCTCTTCAAAAGAGTCGACAGCTTTCCCAAGATCACAGCTAAAGACTACTTGAAGTTATTAGAACTCGGGGACCTGCTACAGGAGCTGCAGTCTGCGAGAACAGACCATTCCTTGACAGGTCTCAACGTCCTAGACTCGGCTCGCGGAGTGAGACTCATCTTGGAGAAGCTACCTTACAATCTCCAAGAAAGATGGATTTCACAAGGCTCCAAATACAAAAGGGAGAAGCAAGTCGCCTTCCACACATTCTCATTCTTCTTGAGCTTCATCCGCGAAGCGGCAAGGACAAGGAACGATCCCAGCTTTATCTTGGGTGCGCAAACCACACACAGTGCAAGCAGCCTGAGGAATGAGAGACCAGTGGCGAGATACGGTAACACTCAAACACCCATCTCGGTCCACAGGACGGACGTGTCCCCCACGACCCAAACTACTCCTGATCAGTCAGTCGCCAGAGACGAGGAACCAAGGGACCCAAACAGGGAATGCCCCATACACTAGAAGCCACACCCACTTAACAGGTGCTTTGGGTTCAGGATGAAGTCCCTAGAGGAACGCAAAAAGTTACTCGGAGAATTCGGAGTTTGCTTCAAGTGCTGCGGTTCCACCACTCACCTAGCCAGAGACTGTAAAGAAGACATCAAATGTGTAGTATGCAAAAGCGACAAGCACGTAACATCGCTACATCCAGAGGCACTGACACTCCACCAACTCAACAACCCATCCTCCATAGCGGACCATGGCAGGGAGGAAGGAGAGCCAACATCTATCACTTCTCAGTGCACCGAGGTTTGCGGAAAAGGAAGTGACAAAAAATCCTGATCCAAAATATGTCTTTTTGCAGTGCACCCCCAGGGACAACCTGAGAAGGCTATCCGGATGTATGCAATCCTCGACGATCAAAGTAACAGATCATTGGCGAAGACGGAATTCTTCAACTTATTCAACTCACAAGACAATGCCTCACCCTACACCCTCAGAACCTGACTGAGACAACAGGGAGAAGAGCAAGCGGCTACGTCATACGTTCAGTGGATAACAGAGTGAAGATAGCTCTCCCCACACTCATCGAGTGCAACCACATGGCTGCAAACTGGGACGAGATTCCCACACCAGACGTGGCATGCCATCACCTGCACCTCAGAGGAATAGCCGACTACATCCCGCCGGTAGAACAAGGCGCCAAGATCTTGCTGCTGCTCGGTAGGGACATCTTGAGGGTGCACAAAGTCCGTAAACAGTGTAACGGACCCCACAACACACCATACGCCCAAAGACTTGACCTAGGATGGATGATAGTGGGCAACGTGTACACCGACAAGGGGCACGGACCAGACTATGTTGACGCCCGCAGAACGGTGATACCAGAATGTGGACACACATCCCTCTCTGAACCATGTCTTGGCCATCTCCAAGTGACAGGAGGGCCAAGTGAAGAGAAGAGACAAGGTCATACCCCTGAGACCAACAAAAAACATCTTCGCATCAGAGGGATGTGACAATGGCCTAGGATGCTCAGTAGTCCAGACAGCTAAGGATGATGAGTCGACTCCACCGAAGGAAGAAAGTAACCTCCCAAAGGTGACCGACAAAGGGATCGTCCAAAAGACAATGAACAATCGGACGGTCCTCCCGCGAGCAATGGCACGGCTAAGGCGTACAGTTGTTCCTCTCCACAGAATACCAAGTGGCAAAGCAGCCAGCTGCCACGGCTGGCATAGCCGCAAAAGATTGCGCCTTGGAGATGAAGCCACAGTGGCAAAAAGACTGTCCTCTCACACGTCAAAAAAGGGACAGTCGCAGAGACATTTCACAAAGGGATTTACAAGGACAAAAGAGACTGTTCTTCGTCATGTCCAGGGAGAAAACAACCTCCTGACGGCAGTTAACAAAGAGACACAAAGGAGTATCGTCAAAATACGTGGAGACGTTCTCGTGCAAGAGAAACGTTCCGATGACCTAGGGTGTATAGCGTTTCAGACAACAATGGACGGTAACAAACAAGTACCATCGATGGAAGATGGAGAATTCCAGAAGTTAATGGATAAGGAGCTCTTCAAAGACAGATCGGGCAGTTGGGTGACCCCGCTACCATTCCATTCACCAAGAAGACGCCTCCTAAACAACAAAGAACATGCCATCTCTAGGCTCACTTCGCTCCGCTGCGACCTACAAAGGAAACCGGAGACCAAACATAACTTTGTGGCCTTCACCCAAAAGACATTCCTTAGCGGCCACGCAAAACCAGCACCTTCACTGAGGTAAGGCGAAGAACGCTGGTACCTCTAATCAGCTGGGGTCTACACCCTCAGATCAAATCCGGGTAGTGTTCAGCTCCAGCGCTCAGCACCAGGGAGTCTCCCTGAACAACGCCCTCTTCGCTGGACCAGACTTCACAACCAGTCTTCCAGGAGTGTTGATCCGCTTCCGCAAGGAGCCAAAAGCCATCTCCTTCTGAAAACGCCAGGTGATAGAGTGACAGGCTACCACGACTGGCATACCTACAAGGGGATGCACTCTGTAGGTGAAACTACAGAGACAAAGGACTGTTTTTCCATAAGTATGAAAAGAAACAGGACCAGAGACTTTGCAAATGACATTGTGGTGCACCCAGCTAACCTGGACCGGTGCATCCACTTGGCATACTTTGCCAAAGAACTTTGGCCAAGGGAATTTGAAACCAGTGACACCGGCCGGTGTCACTTCGCTATGTGGACACGAACTTTGCATTGTCATGTTTTTTGTACTGCACATATGTTCCACATATTCCAGGAATATAGTGGTATCTCCAGATACCAGATGGGGAGTGTCCTGGATCCAGATTCCATATTCTCTGTCTCCCTTTGAAGCTCATGGGATTCATTTCTCCCTAGTTCAGCTGCCTGCTATTTTCCCTGTCCCAGCAGCTAGCTGCATGTGAAAAGGCAACATTATTGTTACATGTTGTTTACACAGCCTGTGTTGGTTGCCTGCATCTCTTATTCACCTAGCTGAGAGTGGGCTATTCCTACCCCCCTGTCCTTGATGACAGTTAGTATAGTCTCACTTTCCTTCTAGTGTGATCCTTGCTCCTCACTTCCTTCTTACCCTGGACTTTGAGTGAGTAACTGCCTGCTATTTACCCCAGCAAGGCCTTTCTGTTTTACACTGCGTTATCCTTGATACACTGCACTTCAGACAGAGAAGCACTCTCTACCTACACTACATCTGCAAGTACCTTTCTTCCTGTGATTTTTTCTCAATAAAACTAAGAAAGACAAAAGGACTTGTTTGTGCTTTGGAAGAGGAAAGGCATGAGTTAAGCTTACTGGAACTATTCATACATCATTCGTGACCTTGGTTCCAGGAAAGGCATTCAATATGCCCTTTAACCTCATAGTTGCTCCCCTTGGATTGTGATTTGAAACTGTGACCCATACACACGATGACACATAATAGATCTTGACCTCATAAAGCTACCGTTAGTAATGATAGACCTAGGTATCTGTATTTTCTTTCATTTACTCGGGGCTATAAGATTTTTGATATTTGTTGCTTTCTTAAAAACTACGGGTGCTTTAGTCGGTAAAGATTCTTTTAGATGGGGGTCACATTGGAGAATTTTCCAATGAGTATTCAGAATCTTGGTAATCCAATGAGCCAATGTGTTCAATTTCGTGACAAATTTGGAGGGGCCACATTTTGCACGATTTGCAACCACTCCAGATTTAGAACTATTTCTCTAAGAACATCTCTTATGAGAACTCCCTCTCCTGTGCCTCGACCTTGGAAAAGGATTCCTCAATGATTGACTGATCATATCCTTTTGCCAAGAACCAATCGATCAGAATCTTAGATTGGCAATCAAAGTCAGCTTCAACTGAACAATTCCTCCTGAGGCTGCGTCCATAGAAGGACAGTCAGCGCTGATCCGTACGGCTGCTCCACGATGAGCACCGTCATCCTCAATGAGGATGTCTTGAGAGGGGGCTCCCGCGAGCGTCCGCAGGCGTGCTGAGGCACAGGGATTTTCAGCCGACAGCAGAACCTGTTTCTGAGCGAGCTGTCGGCTGAAAACCTCCAATCAGAGCGTAGCAGGGTCAACATCACAGCGCCGTGACGTTGACATTGGCGCTTCGCGGGCTATTGGCCCAGTGACGTCAGTGCCCCACCTCCCCCCGCCTCCCGATCGTGCTCGCTGGCTCGTCTGCTAGTTCATGTGATCGCTCCTGCGATTGCGCAGATGAGCTTCAGCGTGAGCGTGGAGGAGCACTGACTGCTAAACTATGGACGGAGCCTAAGGCAGCTGAACTGACTTAGAGGAATATTATTAAGCCATTTTTTATAGTGACATCTATTGGGATGGAGATTACTATTCGTCGATATCTTCTTGAAATGTACATTGGTTTGTATGTTCATATCCTCATCAATGAACAACGCAAGGTCAAGAAAGACCATATGCTCTTCATGAATAGAGTGCGTGAACCTCAAACCTAATTAATTAGGTACAAATTTGTAAAAAATATTCTCCAGATCCTCTCTTTCTCCATCCCAAATAATGATGAAATGGCCATTGTACACCAGGCCCGCCCCCAGCTCAGCATTGGCTAAGATGTGATTGAGCTCCCAAAAAACCATGATTGGTTTGCTTAACTGGAGGCGAACCTGGTCCCCATGGCCGTTCCACAGACTTGCAGATAGTAGGTATGATGGCAGATTAATCACCTAGGGTTGTAAATAGTGGTCTACATACCTGGACATTCTCGATGTCATGGACTCCATCCCAGATGTGATCGATCTGCCAAGTGGATTGACCACGCTTACTTTCTCATGTTTTCCTTTCCCCCCTTCCTTCCCTTCCTTCTACTCTTCCCTCTTTCCCTCCCCTCCATCCTTTCCCCCTCCCCCTTTTCCCTCCAATCCTCTGCCGTTATCCCTTCTGTTAGCACATTTCTAGTGCAATTTTGTGCCACAGATAGGATAATTAGATTTTATCAATAAGTTTACTGTAGTGCCCACGGTTATTCTAACACAAACCAGTGGCATTCGCCAAAAAGACCCAGGTAGACCCAGGTACATGCTGGATACATGCCTTAAACTTGCCTTAAACTAGACCCAGCATTCCTGCATTGATTAATGGCCTATTAGATTACCAGCGGGGGTCCCTGGCAGTCCCATTCAAACTGAATGGGACTGCCAGGGACCCCTGCTGTGTTAATCCTATGGGTCATTGGTCAATGCAGAAATGCCTTAAACTTGCCTTAAACTAGCCAGGTTACACCCAGCACATACCCAGCACATACCCAGAATGTAACCGGCTAGTTTAAGGCAAGCTTTAGAATACTCGTGGTCTCGTCTGTATATATACACCATCTATATACCTATGAAATGTTATTCTATATTTGTATGTTGGTTTCTGTTGTTATCACGGTGAACTTATTATCTGTCCTGTTTTACTTAAAATAAATATAAATGTATCTGCATTTTTCTTTTATATAATTATGTTACATGTTGATGTTTGCTCAAATGGTTTTTTATTGTATGAGGTATATCTATTATGCATTTCTGTCCATTGGATGCCGTATATGATTATTATTTACAGCTGGTTTAGGAGCTTGAATATGCTGTATAAGTTGTACGGGCACTCAATACTTTACTCCCATGACAAAGTCACATTTGTTGATGAAGCGCGTTGGGTCCCTGATGCTGTGACGTACTACATCATCACGTTGCCATGAGTGGCTTGTGTATCGCGACCCACTATTTCTATGTGGTCAGAGTGAAACATTTTGAATTTCATTCCTGCTACTTTGTTCTATTGCTACTCTGTCTCCTTGGAGGCTTCAACACAAGGACTCTATCGTTTAATTGTGGCTCTTGGAATCCCAAGTGATGATCTCCTGTTGTGGAATATGAGAAGCTCCAGATGAGTATCATCTCTCTGAGATAGATTATCTCTAAATGCGTATTTACATTATTATTTTTACACCTTTAAACTATTATCTTTTTGAGAATAAATGTCTGCACAGATTTATGCTTTGTGGCACACTTCTTTTTTCGAATAGATCTTTTGTGGATGTGGTTCATCCTCCTGGGAAGTAGTGGAGACCTCATGGCACTATATATCCTTTTATTCTAGTTCAAACTGTATATGGACTAATACTGTGGACATTAATGTGGACATTTTATTTTCAACTCTTTTGATATACATATACATATCATTGGTCATTTAGCACGTTTACATCTGTTTTTATTTTTATTTTTGTATTTTTGTCTATTATGTCTTCACATTACTAGTAGCATGTAGATTATATTATACCTTATTTTGGGACTATTATACTACTTTAGGATTTAATACACTGGATTCATTTCAACAAGCGCTTACATTATGTATGTGTAGGTGTGTGTGTATATATATATATATATACATATACATATTATACAAAACAAAACACAATAAATGCATTTCATTAGCCACAGAACATCTATCAATTACGGTTTTCATCCAGCACGTCTTCCCATCTCTTCCAACCCTTCCGGAGTTCCAGCAGCGGATTTCAGAGTGAACTCGCTCCAAAATTCTTGGAAGAGGATTCAGAAGAAAGCAGGAAGCAGTACTCAAACAAATGACACAGTGGGATCGCCATTGCCGTGAGGCACCAAAGTTAGGCCAGGAGACAAAGTGTGGCTTTCTTCTAAGAACATAAGATTGGAGACACCTACACCGAAACTGGCTCCAAGATTCCTGGGCCCATTCACCATTCTCAAAAATGTCAATCCTGGGGCGTACCGCTTACAACTGCCTCAATCTATGAGAATCCCGGCAGTCTTTCATGTCTCATTGTTAAAACCTTACTACTGGTTCCTGTTTCTCATAAGTACCCTGCACTCACTCCCAGTCATTGCTGAGCATTACTTGTTGTAGCCTTGAGCTCCTACGTCTGTGGTGCCTTGCTCCATGTCCTGTGTTTATCTTGCAGTTTAACCCTTCGTGTACCGACCCGGCTTGATTTTGGAACCTCTATGGATATTGACCCCGGCTTACCCTCGACTCTGCGGACCTCTCCAACCCAGACCACGGCTATACGGACCTACATGATTCTAACTTTTTCAACCCCAGACCACGGCTAATGGACTTTGAGTATTCTGAACTCTCCATACCAAGACCATGTCAAGTATCGATTAACCCACTCTCTCCAACCCAAACCCTGCTACATTTGAAAATCCGCCTGCCAGGCACGCTTCCGCTGCTGTGGGTGCATGGTTTGCTACTTCCCCACCTCAGTACCGGGGTCCTGTCTTGCTCGTGGGCAGTGCAAGCATTACAATTTTTAGACAGGCTGCAAGCGTGGTCCCACGATGCGGGGCCTACAACACAATCCCACTCTCCTCACGGTGATCCTCCCGCTGGGGAAATCCTCCTTCCCAGCACTGGTCCCTCCCCGCCAAAACCTAATGCTATCGGGGAACCCCTGGACTATGGCAAGCCCTACAACACTCCGCTAGAGTGTAGGGGAAGCTATCTGGGGCCACAAGGAATGGGTCTGGCCTATTCCAGGGGGCTTACTTGCTCCCTAGACATTACCTCTCCCGTCGCTGGCTCCGTCAAGACTGCCACGCCACCTACAGTCCTGCGGATGACATCCTGGTCTCCAGCACTTCCCTTTCAGAGGCGCGATCCACAAGAGGGCTGCCTCAACACACACCATCCTACAATACATGCAAGCCAAATGCAAGATGGTCGCCGCAACTCTCCCGCGCGACAGGACTACGGCCAGGGAGGGTACCCTGCTTCATATATATTATATATATACACATACATACAAACCATTATACACTATTGTACACTATTGCACCTTCTAACCCATCCCTAAACTGTAATGGTTCTTAATATATCCCTCCCCATGCAGTATTTCTAACTCGCACCAGTTGGATAAAAGAGAGGGAGAATACTGCAATGTATTGATGGTTGTTCAAAATGCAACTGTTGGCATCAACGTTAGGACAAAACTGGACTTCATCCTTATCTCCCACCATACAGTATATTTGTTTATATCTAAGCATTGTGTGGTCATTTGTTGGACTATAGAGTTCTTACCATATAATAAACCCCATTGAGATTGGAATAAAAGCACTGATGGTACCACCAGCCTCCATGGGCGATCTCGGCACATATGTTGTCGGAGTCTGGAGTACTGAAGACTTTTTTGTTGTGGTACCAGGCAAAAGAATCCTCTGCTGTGCCACTAAATCCCTCCACATGGAGACGGTAGTGGTTTGTTTCATCTTCAATGCTAGTCACGGGAAGATGAAGGTCATTTGATTAAAGAGAAATTGATTTAAAAAAAATATATATCAAATGAGTATTTATATTAAAGTATCGAGTATGCCTACCCCCTATTCACTTTATGTTCCCACTCCTCCTCTCAACATTAAAATTTTTCCCAAACACCCTAAGCAAGTTTATTATTTTATTAGGTTATGTGTTTTTCCCTACATTGGTTTCTATATTGGTGAAAAACTGGGCAAAGACATTAACAATTGTGATTAATGAAGATGCCAGCAACTGCTTTTCAGGGGATTTTCAGTTTTATTAAATGCATCATGTGGTCATGTTCAAAATGGACAATTAGTGCAGCAGGTTCATTTTCGTGGGGTTATATCAAACCTTCTGCTTTCATGTAAGCATGTGAGAGACATGACATATTAGTACAGGGAGGGTGGGGCAAACTCCAGTCTTCAAGGACCACCAACAGCTCAGGTTTTACGGTTATCCCTAGATGCAGCACTTGTGGCTCAGTCAACGACTGAGCCACCTGTGCTGAAGCAGGGATATCCTTAAAACCTGACCTGTTGGTGGCCCTTGAGGACTGGAGTTTTCCGCCCCTGTATTAGTAGTTATAATTCCACTCCTTATCCGTCATAATTGGCAAACAACGCAGTACAAATAGAAATACTAATGCACGTTTATTATCGATATTGCAATTTACCCACAGTACTTACAAATAGAAACTGGGAAACATACAAACTGACTCAATTGAAAGGGAACCATTTGGCCCACCTTCTAATCCCCATTTAACAGCATTTAGTGTGTTTGAAACATTCCAACATATATAACCAACTTCATGTACGTCCTAACTGTAGTGTCCTAAGTGTAGGGTTCTCTGTTGAATATCCAAACCTCTTTTTTCCTTCTTCATTTTATTATTTCCCCGCAACTTCTTTCATTAATTTAAGAGAATTGTTTTTCCATTTTTTTTTTTTTTAAACAACAATTACATTATTAAAAGGGGGCTAATGCTGAGTTGATGCCTACTTTACATATTGGTCATACAACGTGTCATACTTTTTCTGCCTATATGTGTTTTATAAAGAAAAATTACCTGTCTTACAATCTTAAAAATAGTTTCTCTCCTAAATATTGGGCATGCCTTATAACATCCTCACCGTCTCTTTCTACGGCCCTTATTCAGTATGCTGTGTAGCAACTTTTCATTGTCTAGGAACCTCTGAAATCCATTCAAATGAATGGGGCCTGTGGTCTTCTCAGTAATGTACAGTAGTAATGAATACATAGCATATTCAATAGGTGGCAATAGTGTTTATTCAATATGCTGTGAACCCATTTGCAAGTGTTGGAGAAGATTTTAGTACCATTTATTTGAATTGAGCTGAACTCTTCTCCAGAATTAGGCAGTAGCTTCTCATCACGCCTACGGAATGTTTTCTGCTGAGGGATACCTGCCCTGAAATTATTTCTTTTTACCGACACGCAGTTAAGGCGGGCGCGCTGAAGTGATATCATGTTCAAAAAACTCTTAGGAAATGATTTTCTAAAGCTGCCGAGCGCAAAAACCTCCCATCCAAACCAATGGAATTTTTTGGCCAAATGCGGTATGCTTCCAACTTTTTAGGATCAAACTCTAAATTAGACATTAGATGTGTCCAATGGTTTTTATTTTGTTACATACAGTGTCTCCTTGAATGTATTTGTTGTACTGTAAGTTGGTACTGTATCTGTCATTACCTGAAGCTCCGATAAAATGCTTGTTTACGATTGTTGTTCCAGTCCTCCAAGTCAATGAGCAGTGAATAATCCCCTTGACTTGTGATCCTATAGATGTTCTCATTCCCCAGCCAGAACTCACTGTTTAAATTGCCGAACCCTTCCTTATACTCCTTCCAGCTCCTATTAAAATTGACTGACCCATCGTGTCGACGCTGTATAACTGTCCACCCTCCACCTACAGAAACACGATGAAACATTGATGTTTCTGAATTATGATTTAAGATCCCTGATTCATGCATTGCCATCATATTAGTTCCATCCACCCGTAACCAACCCACAAATGTAGTTCACTCTACTGTGTGATGAGTAGTGCAAAGCTCATGTAGCTACGGTATATTGGTCCTGGCTGTGATGCCTTTCAATGGACTAAAAGATAGTTCTTCATACAGTAGGTGTAACAATGTGTACAAGAAAGATAGATAACATTTTGAGTTGAACAACAACATCAAAATATAACTATATAGTACTTCCAATAAGAATGTGTGGTATCTAAAACTCCCTTCCTTTACTGCGTGTGCAGGTTTATTTTGTGCTTTTACAATACAGTACATGGTGAATAGGCCTTGGCATAATTTTATATGTTTTTCCACAAAATTTTCAGAATTGAGTGTATTTATTTATTTTAGGACAATTGGAACCTGTAACATATATTTATCATGTCTGAGACTGAGTAGCCCTTCTGTATCTCTGATTACCTGTATTAATAAAATACTGTAGTATTGTCCTGTAAAACAGTAAACCTATTCTTTTTTTCACCAATTTCTATGGGTTAAGGCCCCTTCCTTGGAACACCAATTCTGATAATGGACAATAGAGCTTATGTCATAAAGAATACAACTACGTATAAAATAGGATTATTGCTAGCTGCTTTTGTGTTACAGCTTCAAAAGTACTTAAAAACGAATTGTCTTTGTATAGCCTATTTAAACCTGAATGTCTAAATGTTACATTCTAATGATATTAACTATGTGTTGTACATTACAGTCTGCACAACATGTTAAAAGTTATTGGATGTGTAATATTACATAACGGACTAATCTGCAATTTAAGATACCCCCCCCAAAAAATCATACTTAGGAGTATAAATGTTTCCATATGATATTTTTCGTAACGAAAAATTAGAAGTCTTAAAATAATGTTGTAAATAATATCATTGGTGACAGAGAGAAAGAATCCCTAAGTGATGCACACTACTCTACTAATTCAAAACAATAAATTTTTATTAAAAATACACGTAAACACATATAAATTCATTTAAAACCTAGAGAATGCGCAATTAGGAGCCTATTATAGAAGGCTTCTCTATTGTCCGAATAGCATGGGTATATTCACTGTAGAATACCTGATATACAGTACTAGGTGAGCCTTGCGACAGGCTACAGTTATACCCAAGCGTTAGCACTGTATTCTTTCTCTCCGTCACCAATGCATATGTTTTGTCCCTGATAGCACCTCTCTAGTTAGTAAATCTCCTTAGCTGAGCAGGGAATTCCCCCCTCTTTTTCCCGTAAATAATATCATAACCAATTATAAGAATATCTCGTACAGTATAGTCATGTGTCTAATTGGCATACCATTGAGTAAATAACATTATATTTGCAAGCAATTTCTCAAAATAGTATAATTTGCAAAGAGCAGTTCAGCTTTTAATGTCTTCTTCTACACTACATCCACTCACTTGTATATCTTTTGTACTATAAGTAGGTCCGGCTTAAATCTGACCATCCTTTTACCTTCTATGTCCATTTCACAGAGCACATCTGTTGGAATTCCTCCAATAGCTGGCATGATGGTGTAGACTCTAGACCTCTGAATCCCATTGTAGTACATTTTCGAACAGTCAATTGGGCGGGTACTGGTGTGTCTCACATCTAAAATATGCATATATGTAGTTCAAAATAGCATTAATCATCTCATGTAACTGAATGTATGCAGGCAAAGGACACAGAGGAAAGAGATGGAAGGACAAGGAAAGTATGCACAATTAAAGAGGATAGTGAAGTATATGTATCAAGTGCCACAAACTCAAATGTTGCCATTTTGTTTTGTGCGCATGCCAAGTGTGCAATAGGGAGTGCTCATGGCAGTGAAAAGGTTGTGACTGCTGTAAGACCGTTTGGGTCAGGGGGTGCATCAATCAAGGTTGGTGTGGGTGAAATTGGTGGTGGGGATGAGCTTAGTGAGGAGAGTCTTGGAACATGTGAGGTGGAGGAATGTGTATGCTGCTCTTAAATACGTCCTGGTGGTAGTCCGCAGGTTAGCACTCGTGGTATTCCAGCCACCACTACTTCGCAGGCATCACAAGGAAGGGGTCGTCTGCCCAGAGGAATCTCCTCCTTGGTGTGGAAATTCTTAATTACCCCACATTGGGGCAGTGCGTGTCTCTGTGGTGGTACACTGTGTCCTTTGCGGTGGAGAGGTGCATAGGCGCAGGAGTGGATTCCGGTTTGGGACAACGGCTCTGCAGAAACATTTGCAGAGCAATCCCCATGACCTCTGGGGGAGGTGCATCAGTGAACCTTTGCATCCTCATCCATCTAGAGTTGAGATGAACCTGTTCCGGGTCATCATAGAAGAGCCATCACCACAACCCCCTAAAAGTAGGCATTTACCCACTCCTTCTCCTCAATGGCACACCAGGCCCAAACAGGTTCCATTGCCCCCTCCTTTCTGTGAGAAGTGACTGTTGCTTTTCCACCCATCTTCATGCCTGTAGATCCTCCTCCTTCCCCCCACATTCACCATCATCCCAGAGTCAACAGGGCCAATACCTTTTCATGGCATTCTGTGAGGTTGCAATGCATGTACTGGGGTGCTCTTCACCGTGGGAAAACAAGTATTTAATTCTGTCTTGGAAGTTTTAATTGTTTTTAATGAGAATTAGAGTATGCGTCATTAATTATGCGTCATTGTTTTGTTCATTATTAAAACTTTATTGTTTTGGCCAGTATTAGGTTTTTATTGGTAACTGCCCTCCCACAGTGCTGGGAGCAGTTACTTACCTGTACCCCATACAGCTTATTAGTACCATATGTTAGGGAGTATTCGAACCAGTATTATATTTACCAGCCTTGCTGTGCAGTTAAGAGGAATCTTGTAGGAGACCTCTTTGTCTCCGTATGTGTTTGTGTTAGCTTCAAAAATTATCTTTGTGTAGTATCTGTAAAATTGAGAAGGAATATCTTCTGGCCATTTTTTACATCTTTGCTTCAAGAAGGAAATTAAAGATTTTGGGCTTATAGGGAAGCAGCCAGTTACCCAATGCAGTTATAAACTTGTGTCTAGAGTGCAAGCATGAATGGAGGCGAAAAGGCAGATAGCGAAGGAGGAAAGTGAAGGGCTATTGTCACACATCATCACAGGAAGGCGGTGGCTGATGCTCAAATACACATGTGATCATTAAAAGTGCAGAACCATCCCTGGGGAGCAGAAGGCATAGGGGTACTATTAGTAGCAGATGCAATTATGGCGTTGGACACCATTTTGGAACTAAGCTTCGTTTGAGCCACAGATGGATCATTTACCTGAAGTGTTACACCAAAATGTAGCCAAGTCATGGAGGAAGGGCATGATGGTGGTAGTGTTGTCAGAAATTAAAATGAAAAAGACACCTACTGTGTGTTGTAAGTTTTCAAAATTGTGACTTAGAGGGTGACTCAGGAGGAAGTTATATACTATTTGGCTGTTCAATCCAAGGAACCAGTCTTTTTGGTAGAATTGACTTTAGAGTGAGTGCTTATTGTAATAACTCGGCAATACCTTTTTCAAAATGCTATATTTAAATACAATAAAACAATGAATGTAGGTGTAATGGCCTTTTTTATAGACGGTCGTAAGGAAATTCTCCGCTGGGCAGGCGCCACACTGGCTGGGGGAACAACCAAATGCTCAGCTTCTAGGGTGGATGGCCCCCTAACCCGATCTCTGCCCCGGCCACTCTCTTCTTTGTCCCCTGCATCTCTCCTCCTCCAGTCCCACCAATTGTGATTTCCCAGGACATGCGGGCTGAACAAAGGGTTTCTCTGCCCCGCATGTCCAGAGACCTTGGCTATTCTTTATTGTGGGCATGAACACATTTGAACACTTCAGTACAGTTTATACTCTCAGGAATAAAGAATCCGTTAAAAGGTAAGCAAAGGGCTATGAAGACTTTGTAAGAAATGGGGGGATATCTCTAAATTTGCCAATAATTTGCATTGGATTAATTACATAGTCACATTGCGGTCAATAGGATATCTTATCATGACTGCCCTGATTAACATAAACAAGTACTTTCTAATGACCATCCTGAGGAGTCCTCTTCGTTTTTGTTATGTCAGAGATTTACCTGCTCGTCGCTGCCCTTTCTGGGATCTCAGCTCATCTGGAACCAGGCAAGATGAATTACGATTGGCAAAATCCATCAGCAAAGACAAGTTATGAATCTGTGCTTGAATAGCATAGATACACGTGGTCTGCATCTGCTGCAATGTGCTGCTCTCACTAGCCCAGTTCTCTAGGCTGTGTACTCTCTGCTCCACTGTAGAATTGTAGTTCTCTTCTTCAGGCTGAAATACATAATGAAGATATATTTGTTATATGTAACCAATAAAAAGCAACAAAAAAAATGGGATTTATTTAACCTGTCCCTTTTCCTGGATGTGACCAATAGCGCCGGTGGAAAGTTAATTTCCTGTTTAGATATAGATGATACTGTAGTGTGCCAAACAGAGCACAGCCAGCGACTTTCACACTTGAAGAAGGAAATATATCCCAGGCAGACTCCAAACTTAAGCAAATCATCTGTTTATTGCAAGCTTCCAAAAAAACAGGGACTACATGAACGCACCTACGCCTTTCATGCCGAAGCACTTTGTCAATACCCACCGTTGAACTGTTTAGATATAGGACTGCAGCTTAATAAAGTTATATGGTAGGCAATATGTTCTACCGCTATTTCCTACCATGTACTGTACTATCTGTTGATACTGATACATTTCTACCTCTTCCTAAGATAAGTTAGGTAGAACTTTCCCTCAAAGTTGCAAGCTGAACCATTGGGGATTTTGAGGTAGAAGAACAGAAGATTCCCTTGTCTGCCATAAAAAATGTTTAGTTTGGTTTTCATTCTTAACTCCACTATCTCTTGCAGAGCTACAGTATGCATTTGCTACAGAATTATTTCTTAGAAATTACCTTAGAAAAGAAGTACTATTCATATCGTCCCTGGGATCATTTGAATTTTTGAGCCAAAATCATTCAGTGAGGGATGGGCAACTCCGGTCCTCAAGTGCCACAAATAGGTCAGGTTTTCAAGATATCCCTGCTTCAGCACATGTGGCTCAGTCTTTGGTTGAGCCACTGATTGATTGAGCCATCTGTACTGAAGCAGGGATATCCCAAAGACCTGCCCTTTTGGTGGCCCATGAGGATTGGAGTGGTCCATGCCAGCTTTAGTGTGTAACTTCCCCAAGATTGCTTTGGGGCTTGCTGTATGAAGGTAAAAGTGGGCAATGCTGCGTCAAAAGAATTGCATCAGATTTATAAGAGAAAAATACATCCTTATTTTAAGTGTATCTTTTATTAAAGAGTAGCATTTATCACCAGTCCTGGGGGTTATGTATCAAACTGTCCTAGCTGAAATAGTGGGGTACAAAATAGCCCCATGTTTCTGAAAGAAAAAACTCTGGTACTATTTATGCGCCACTTTTTTGTTTTAGGGGTTAATCTTCGAATTTATTGGGCGTTAACACCTGTTTGGGGGCATTAACACATAATGAAGCTTGATGAACCTGGGGATTTGTGTGTAAGTCTGTCATAATCATCTACTTTGTATTCAAATGGAAAAAAACTAGTGGTTAAGACTGAACAACACAGGCTTATCAAGGCAAAATTAGTGCAATTCTGCCATCACAAAATCTGAAATATATATATATATATATATATATATATATATATATATATATATATATATATATATATATATATATATATATATATATATATATATATATATAAATAAGCTTTTTTATTTACCCCTAAAATGCACCACTACCACGTTTGCCTTGATACATACTTTACACCCCTTAAGATCATTTACAACAATTCATTTCAAATGCTATCAGTAACATACCATGGAATCTGTGTGTATCAATGTACAGAAGAGTGAGTTTAGACACACTGCTTTGCTGTTTGAAGCATAGCTGCGGCACACAGTATGTGAGACCGTTTCTGATCCAGACTTATAGACTTATGCCACTTAAACTATGGGGGATCTTGGGGGGGCAAATAAAAGGCAAAAAGAATGGTGCACAGCGACATAGAATGTAATACAGTACATCTCATTATAATCTGTGTACCATGTAACTACTCCCCAATGCCTCCCTATGAAGCAAGCTAGTACAAAAAAGGATTATAAATGGCACACCACTGTTTAAGGAAATTTAACAAGGTGTTTGCTTTTGGTGCTCACCTTCCGGTGATCCTGGCATCCCAAAGCTGGATCCTAAATACTGACAAAGTAGGAGAAAAAAGAAGGAGCACACAAAATATGGTGGTATCAAAAGATTACCAAATGTATTTATGCATCAGAGCGTTATGTTGTAACGTTTCAGGACAAAGTCCTTTTTGAGGTGTCTGGTCTGAGGAAGGGACTTTTGTCCTGAAACGTTACTACATAACGCTCTGATGCATTAATACATTTGGTAATCTTTTGATACCACCATATTTTGTGTGCTCCTTCTTTTTTCTCCTACTTTATGAAGCAAGCTAGGGCAGATTGGCCAAGATTTGAGCAAAATGGTTTGATGCATAGTGTAGGTGTACAGTGAGAATGCCCCAGTTTTGCTCCAAAATGTTCCTGATACATAGCCACTCATGGGGTCTGTGTATCAAGTGGTGTGTAAGAAATATTTAATGTGGATATCCTATTCACTCGTGCGTTGTTTGGCCCTCGCCACTTATGGGCAATCTGTTTTGTCAGTTGAATTTCTAGCTCTGTTTTGGTCATGCCTTTATTATTAAAAAAGTATCCGCCCGCTCCTCCTCCTCTTACTGTGCACCTCACACCTGGAACAATCTACCAGAGATTCTCACAGCCGCCACCAGTCTAAATTCCTTCAAAAGTAAAGCTGTCTCACATTTTAATCTGGTCTGTAACTGTTACATACGCCTATAATATATATTATCTCTTACTGTGCATGCAATGTCTTGTATATAATGTATAGCCCTGTTCACTTAATGTAACTATGTTTTTGTAACCATGTATTTGTCATCAAAACTCTGTGCCCAGGACATACTTGAAAATGAGAGGTAACTCAAAATGTATTACTTTCTGGTAAAACATTTTATAAATAAATAAATATTAAAGAACTACCACACCATACTCTACCTGTTCTGTTCTTATCTTTACATGGTGATGCTAATCTTTGAATTTTTTATAGTTTACTTTTTATTCCTATTACGAATAAAATAGGAATTCTAGAAAGAATAACAGAACATAAACAGAAAGGTTTTGCAACCGAAACAGATGCATAATTCCTTACTTGCTGCTCCAAAACTTTGAGACGGTGTCTATGGTTCCTTAATTCTTCCTGCAGTTCGGAGATTAGCTCTCTCAGCTCCAGAATGTCCTGCTTCCGCTCTTCATTCTCGTGGAGCCAATAGGAAACCTCATCTGCGCAACGGAACATGTCGGGGCATCTGTTGCCATCTTGTTGAGGCAAGGTAGCAATAATCCTACACTTTCCATTTGCTAAAATCTGATTACTGTACTCCCCACAATGTGTCAGTCCAGAGTCAACAGAAGGGGCCAACTGATGGCCACGGTGGTTCTCATTCAAAGCTGTAGCATTTTGCCTTGGCTTGCATGTTAAGACAATCATTAGCATGAGAGACGTTATGGTAAAGAGTGTCATGTCCAGGTATATAGTTGTGTAAAGCCAGTCAGACTGGTGTGTTTCTAGAATTAAAATTCAATTTCGGTGGAGAGCATGGAGAAATACTGATTGTATGGCATCAAGAATACCCAAACATGTTGCCAAAAAGATCTCAAAAGCCTCAGCAAAAGAGGACAGCTTGAACACTTCCCATGTGGGGCCCACTAATCTGTTAAGAGACGTTCAGTAGCTTGATTCCAGTTATAAAAAAAATATAAAAAAATGACTGCTCTGAAATCAGACATTCAAAGATAATTGCGACTACACATATCGATATGAATATGGATTCAAATCTTAAAGACCCACCGCATTCTTTGTTGACCTGTAATGAAAAGGCACACAATAAGCTACTGTTTGATATCAGTTCAGTACACTTTTGATTTTGCATAAAGATGAAAAAACTGTACAGGCTAAATATGACAAAGACCTATAATCACGTAGGTTGTTTTTACAGTACAGAACATTTACAGCCTATTTTGGCATAATGGCAGTATCTGGTATGCAAAAGGGAGCCAAACACACCAAACG
Organism: Ascaphus truei; assembly: GCF_040206685.1. Lineage (NCBI taxonomy): Eukaryota > Metazoa > Chordata > Amphibia > Anura > Ascaphidae > Ascaphus > Ascaphus truei. The sequence continues at coordinate 399,257,713 of NC_134486.1, forward strand.
ATTGGACAATTCACATCAGGGCTGAAGATGCATGTGCACCGAAACGTTGGATGCAACTCTGGCTCTTTAGTCATTAAATGACCTTCTTTGCTACATTGTGAATTTTCCAATCGTTTGGTGTACTTGGCCTCCTTTTGCATATTGCTACTCCTTGACCAGGATTTCTTGCTTTTAGCACCCATTTTTTGTCACTCTTCTGTTACCGCTGATCGGTACAATCCAAAACACATCAACCTTCTTTGCCCCCTGTGCACTATGTTTCCACTTATCCTTCCAGGGATACCCTGAGGAAGCGAGCTTGTACTAGTGAAACGTGTTAGGTGTTTTACTTGTGATGTGACTAGTGGCAGTCAGTCATAGGAAGAGAGCAGAGAGCAGAGATGCATGTGGAGGTTACCGGAAGATTCCCGAGCGAGCCAACACGTCATTGTTACACATCACCACATGATTGCGTCAGAAATGCAAGGTGGAGCCTGGACCAAGAAGTGATCGGGACCGCAACACTGCAGGCACTAACTCAACGCTACACGTGGACATCAGAGCAGCGTGGACACTCTACAAACCTACCGTGACACCAAAGATACCAGCATTACTGATCTTATTAGATCTACATGCACATTTTTATTGAAAATTCGTGAGTGAAATTCCAACAGTCTCCCCGTTTTATATGTTTCATTAAATTGTTCATTACGTTATTGCACCATGAGATTTTGTCTTTCTCTCTTTCATGTACATGCCTATAGTCATGTTAATGGGCATCTCCTAATCCAATTTGTTGCTAAGTATTTATAATTCTCCACCTATTCCCTCAGAGTATTTCACCTAGTCTGTGTGTTGTTTCATGTTATCTATGGAGCATTGCATGTGAATCTACACATACCAGTGTATACAGAATTCATCATCTTCCCCACATTAATCCTGGAGGGGATTTAAAGGGTATGGAGCTATTATCACAGTGATAATTTGGTGCTGTGTTATACTATTATTCATGCATAAGTGGGGATATTGTCACAGTAAATTTATTAGAAGGTTTTCACTGATTTATTTTGTTGTCTTCCATATCACTCTTTATTACACCCCACTGAGGACCAGCGCCAAGGAGGACTTTTACTTTAAGCCCTTACGGATGTAATAAAAATTATTAATCATATTTAAAAAGAAGGTTAGCCTGTCCTTATTGTACCAATGTTCTAGTCCAATTTCAGAAGCTGGTTCCCATGGGCAGTAGCTCCCTTTAAGTCTGACAGCATTTCCTCCTTGCCTCAGTCTTAGCCCTTCTCAGTCTATCTATCTTCATCTACCTTCTCATGTGCCACACGTTGGAAGGTATCAGAAACCAGCAGAACTTTACAGCGATTTCTGTAACTACAGATACATCCCCAGGTGACTTGGCAAATGATTGAACTATTCCAGGTCCAAGGAAACCAAATCAATTCGTAAGGATTGCACCCACAATACTGAAAATATTGTGCATTGAAATTAGTCTTACACACCCTAATGTGAAAAGTCACAGTGAATACCTTATTAACTGCTCCCTGTGATTAATTAAAATATGTTTAGCACTCAGGCAAAGGCAGGGCAAAGTCAGTGACACGGTTTACCTATTTTACATGCCTACTAACTCCATGTCACCTGAGAGTAACCCCTAATGTTGTATTTATGTTTGCAACTTTGGTTTAAAAATGTAATTGTAAGTTACATGTATTAAGAAAGCCTGACGTGGATCTATATAACACAGGTGACCAAGAGTTGGTTTGCATGTAATGTCTTCCTCTAGCCCATCATGTAAAGCCATGGTGGGCAACTCCAGTCCTCAAGGGCCACGAACAGGTCAGCGTTTCAGGATTTCCTTACTTAAGCACAGGTGGCTCACTGTCCTGTGATATCCTTAAAACATGTCCTGCAGGGATATCCTTAAAGTATGGATGAAGTTCCAGGGGAGCGTCATCGAGTGCCCAAAAAGAAAAAAAACCAGTGGATAGTGTAATATTGTAAAACCAATGTGAAAATAAATATGTAAGAGCTTCCAAATTCATACTCACAAGCGCAGCAGGAAAATGAGCATATAAATCAGATAGGAACTGTGATGCAGCCCAGTCTGGAGATGCGGTATATAAATCAGCAATTCTCGAGAAAGCAGAAAACAACCATAGTGTAGATAGAAAATACAATTTTATCCAATATAAAGACAAATGGAGGCTTACGGCTTTGGAGGAATAACATATAATTTGATCATATTAGACCATAAAATCGTGTTCATGCTGCCCCCAAACAGCATGAACACATACAAAGACTCAATAAAACATATATATACCCAGAATACTAAAATAATCGGCGATTGATGAACCCTAATGGTGATATGAGAGAAAGAAACATACTGTATTAGAAAAGGAACATATTAAAAATATAATACATATCCTATATTTAAAAACTTATTTAATAAAAAATTATTTTATTAAAAATGTACATTATATTATAAACTTCATGATAATACTTAAAAAAGACAAAAAATTATTCATAAAAATATATCATATAACTACTTCATAAAAATGCTTTAATGTCAAACTCAGCATTCAGGCTATTTGGAACTAAAGTTTTTAATGTGTATATCCAAAAGGATTCTCTTTTAGTTAGTTCCAAATCTCTGTCTCCCCCTCTCCAATGGGGGAGAACTTGTTCAATTGCACTGAATTTAAAACCTGCTGTATCACCATTATGTTTATTAATAAAATGTTCGGACAAGAGGTGAGTTAAAACATTACGTCTAATGTTGCCAATATGTTCTAGTATTCTAATATTCATTTGTCTCTTAGTTTTCCCAACATATTGTAACCCACATGGGCATTCAATGAGGTAAATAATATAATTACTCCTACCTGTGATATGTATATTAATACAGTTCTTCTTCTTGTATTAGAAACAAACTCATATTTGTCTGTAGCTCGATAAATACAAGCTTTGCATGTAGTGCAACCAAAAAAACCTTTAATAGTAGGTAGCCATCTATTTGTTGTTGTTTTATTTTTGGGAAGTGCACTCGGTGCAAGTTTATCTTTAAGTGTTTTAGCCCTTTTAAAGATGACTACTGGTCTATCAGGAACACTATCACCAATAATCTCATCATTTTTTACTATATGCCAGTACTTATTTACAATATTGACAATTCTCCCTGCTTTTCTGTTATAATTGGTGATAAAAGAAAAGTTAAAATCCTTCACATCTTTTTTATTATTCCCATCATTTAATAAATCATCTCCTTGTGGGTCATTAACCTTTTCTATGGCCAAATGAACAATTTTTTTATCATAATTTTTTTCATAAAACCTATCTTCTAAAAAATTTGTTTGAATTTTAAAATTAGTGTTGTCGGTACAATTTCTTTTTAATCTCCTAAATTGTCCATAAGGCACATTTTTAAGACAACTAGGTTGATGACAACTTGTTGGTAATATGTAGTTGTTTTTGTTCACATCCTTAAAGTGAGTCATAGTCTTGATAACACCCTCTTCTATATAGATGACCAAATCAAGAAAGTTTATCCTATTTTTACTATAATTACAGGTAAATTTGAGATTCAGATCATTATCGTTTATATATATAATAAATTTAAAAAAAAAGGCTCTCTTCATCTCCCTTCCAAATAAAAATGACGTCATCTATAAATCTCCGCCACAGGACCAAATTCGCACCTAGCTCCGCAATTGACCAAATATGGTCATCCTCCCACACAGACATGAAAAGGTTTGCGTAGCTGGGGGCGAATTTGGTACCCATGGCGGTTCCATATTTTTGTAGATAAAAATTATTTTCAAACCAAAAAAAATAATGTTTTAATATAAAATGTATGCTATCTAAAATAAAATTGGCTTGTTCATTCATCATAGAAGAATCTTTAGAGAGAATTCTGTCAATAGCTTCAAATCCCTGTTGATGGCCTATAGATGTATACAGGGATGTGACATCTCCTGTTACAAGATAAAAATCATCTTCCCATTTTTGATCCTTTAGAGTTCTTAAAATATCCGTTGTGTCTTTAATGTAAGATTTTTGGTCTTTTACATAGTCTTGAAGAAAAAAATCTACATAAGATGATAGATTTGAAGTGAGGGAATCAATCCCAGCTATAATGGGTCTTCCCGGGGGGTTATTGGGGCACTTGTGAAGTTTGGGTAGGTAATAGAAGATAGGTAATATTGGATTTTTTTTATTTAAATAATCGAATTCTTTATCATCCAATATAGGTTTGCATGTAATGTCTTCCTCTAGCCCATCATGTAAAGCCGTGGTGGGCAACTCCAGTCCTCAAGGGCCATGTACAGGTCCGGGTTTCAGGATTTCCTTACTTAAGCACAGGTGGCTCACTGTCCTGTGATATCCTTAAAACATGTCCTGCAGGGATATCCTTAAAACCTGACCTGTTGGTGGCCCATGAGGACTTGAGTTGACCACCCTTTATGTAAATGAACGAGTGGGTTACTCTATGTTCCTTGAGAGATGCTGTAAGATATGAATCACGTGGAAATATGTTCTGCTCACAATTTAAGTAAAGTTCTTTGAGTAAAGAGATTATAATTTTTTTACTTTCTTGAACTATTATCTTTTTTTTTTTACATAAAATGTAGCAAGACATTCTGCAGCTTTTGAGAAATATGTGAATAGAATGACACATTGATGAACACAATGGTAATGTAATCAATAGATATTTTCTGGGGGAAAAAACTCTTGACAATGTTCCTACAAGGTCGAACGTACTCATTGCTGGCAACAATGATATTACAGTAGTTCAAAACTAAGACATGGAATCTCTTCTTTTAAAATGAGCAGGATAAATACACTCAGAATCCTAATGAAATCCATTATCATCACCTTTCACTTAAATTTACCTTTTAAATGCAACACTACAGAGACGGTTCCTACCAAAGCGTTCTCTGAATTAGGGCTTTATGGGAAAGAGTGCACTTGTATCCAAGGAGACTTTAAAAGCCTTTTTTTGGTTTCTTTTTTACTACACTAGCTCTGAGCAAGACCATCATCCCCAGCCATATGAAAGCACAAAGACATAAATAGACCTCAATGTCGATTGGCTTTGAAAAGAGAAACTCATTGAATTTCCGAAGGAAAATAAAACTGATGCCCTTCCTAATGTGTTTTTGTTATCCCCCTTTTGAATCATCTTGAAGTGTTATTTACTCAAGGCATCTCTTCATAAATGCAACAATGAACATGGACAATGGACGAGGAGTCCATTTTGTTTCGCCGAGATATCTGCCTGGTCATCCACTCTAAATGTACAATTCTATCTTCAGAGAACACAAAGAGCCACAGAAGTCCTGGAATTAATGAGTCCATTTCAGAATCGTTATGTAAACAATAAACATACAAATGGGAAAGTGGCATTTTTAAAGTTCTAGAACTTTTCTGAAGTGGACCTTGTCAGCTTGCAAAGCCGACGGGATCGCCTTAGTAGACATATTTAGGTCTACACTGATGCAGAAATGGATTATTGGGAGTACAATTACAACCCAAATAGGAAACTTTATTGTGCGTGATGTGAGTGTGGATCACGGGATAACGTTGGCTTTGCCTAGTTTCAGGTCTGATTAGAGCCACGATTGATTTGATGGCCATATTCAGGCATAGGTCCCAAAAGGAGAATAGTGCGGAATTTGATCAGTCCTATATGAGAAAGGAAGACTTGAAAACAGGGGAATTTATAGGGATTGTAAACTCTTGGTGGCAGGTCCTCACTTTGCCTTATGTTGTTATTTACATGCTGCTCTCACCCCACTGTTTATACTTTATTACCCTTGTATAGTCATATTATAAAGCGTGACACAGTTGGCACATATAAATAGGGGTATTGTTTCCGGTCCCACAATAGCAGGCTCAAGCCTGACAATTTGCCTTATGTCTGTTATATAAACGCATTATTGTGTAACTGACTGTAACTAAAAGTGAAATACAGTAAAAATCAAATACTTTACAAACAGCTATAAAAGAATGTGGGCAATCAGAAGGTTTTGGATTTAAAAAGGCAGTCCGTGCTGCACTTTAAAATAAAAATGTTTTAATATACTGTATGCAGCCTTTGATTACCTTTATTGAAAACCAATTACTGTACCTATGCTGCCAATCAATTCATTCTCCTGTATTGTATTGTATTGTATGTCTTTATTTATATAGCGCCATTAATGTACATAGCGCTTCACACCAGTAATACATGTGGTAATCCAATAAATAACAGATAATATAAATAACAGATCATGGGAATAAGTGCTTTAGACATTAAGGAAGAGGAGTCCCTGCTCCGAGGAGCTTACAGTTTAATTGATAGGTAGGGAGAACGTACAGAGACAGTAGGAGGGAGATCTCCTGTGATCGATCAGCAAAGCTCCTGCTTCCCAGGGTTCACTAAATGGCTGCTTTTCAGTTTCAATCAATCCTTCAGTTACTGTAGTGTAACTCAGCAGCTGCAATGTATTCTTATATTACTGAGGTAATATTATCTATTGTTACAGTTTGCAGCTCAAACTGCTGGGAATATTGGCAACAAATTATCCCAACTAGGATAGTGTTGCAAAGATCTTGCACTGCTGGGAAGTGTGCTAAAACCTGCTTTAGAAATCAAAGGATGATGTGAAATGAAAAAGAAAAGTGCTAACAGTATTAAATATAACAAAAAATAGTGTATACAATATACTGTATATAAACGGCACAAAGGCAAGTAGTGAAAAGGTGTATACCGTACCCAAAAATAATGAAACCCTGAAAATGCAACCAAAGAAATAAAGGATTTTCCAAGTCCTTTGAAATGTGTGAGAGAGAGGGAGAGATCGCGTGACACTAATTACCAGGTAAAAAGGAAAAAGGAGGGGACAGTGAAAAAAAGGAAATGGAAAAGGGAGGAGACAGTGATGAAAAGGAAAAGGAAAAGGGAGGAAAATAAATCTCTAGGTGGGAAAAATTAAAATTCTTGCAGAAATATGTCTAGCTCTGTAATTAATGATAGAACAGCATCTAAATAATATACGTGTACAATTTATTAAAAGTATCTGCAATTAAAAAAAAGGAATATGAAACTTTCACAATAAGAGTCTCTATTTTGTGTGCAAGACAAAAGAGTTATATTAATGCCTCGTAATTATTTCTCCATAAATGTGAATTGGAGAGAATGTTTGTAGTGTTGCAATACTGTTGAGGAAATCCACTTCTGATTGAAAAAAGTCCTCTTGCATGTTAGCTTTCATTTATAAAAATTGTGCAGACACAAAATAAAGACTCTTATTGTGAAAGTTTCATATTTATTTTTAATTTCGTATATTTTAATAAATTATACACGTGTTTTATTTAGACGCTGTTCAATCATTAATTACAGAGCTTCATATATTTCTGCAAGAATGTAACTTTTTCCCACCTAGAGATTTCTTCCCTCCCTTTTCCCTTTTTCTTTCTTTTTCACCTGTTAATTAGTGCCACAAGACCACTCCCTCGCTCTCAGAAATCAAAGTATGCTCATTATAGTAAATCTCATAAAAAAAGGCATTAAGAGTTGAATTTAAAAAAATGTAGTAAGTATTATCTAACTGATTATTTAAAAACAAAAATGTAAAAATACACACACACGTAGGATTTTGCATTGAATGCTCCTTTAAAAGTATGAAGTTGAAAGAACCCTATGACCGGGTGTCATCAAATTGCTATAGGTAAATATTTTAAGTCTAATGCCCAAAAAATATGTATTATTTCTAGTGGAAAGCACCTGTTTTAAGCACTCAGATCCCCCTTTCAACATATGGAGTAGTTCAAATAACCTACTAAATATTCAAACTTAACAATGACTCCATTTTTTTTTGTAAAAAAAAAAATAATAAAATCCAAATACTAAAATAGAGAGAGAGAGAGAGAGAAGAGAGAAGAGAGAGAGAAGAGAGTGAGAGAGTGAGAGAGTGAGAGAGTGAGAGAGTGAGAGAGTGAGAGAGTGAGAGAGTGAGAGAGTGAGAGAGTGAGAGAGTGAGAGAGTGAGAGAGTGAGAGAGTGAGAGAGTGAGAGAGGAGAGAGAAGAGAGTGGGAGAGTAGGAGAGTAGGAGAGAGGAGAGAGGAGAGAGGAGAGAGGAGAGAGGAGAGATTAATAAAATACAACCCTTAATTAAAATTAAGGGGGAGGGAAACAAGTGCACTCACAAGGGAAGAGATTTTAAAAGCAGTGTGTGAAATATTCCCAGCCAGCGATCCCATCAGCGTAGAACCTCAGTCCTGGCAATCCTTTCGTGAGAGATGTTTAGACCTGTCCTATACTGATGGGATCGCTGGCTGGGGATATTTCACACGCTGCTTTTAAAATCCCTTCCCTTGTGAGTGCACTTGTTTCCTTCCCAGAATCCAATTGCTATCTTTAGTGTGCTAGATGCACTAAATACAGAATATCGTTAGCTCTTTGGATGCTATGTTAAAGTAGCTACAAAATGATCTCCCGTGCTATGCTAAAATAGTGAATTAGAGCTAATTAGTAATTGTGCTAATCCACTATTTTAGCACAGCACGGGAGATTCTTTGGCAGCTGCTTTAACATAGCATCCAAAGAGCTAACTATATTCTGTACTTAGTGCATCTAGCACACTAAAGATAGCAATTGGATTCTGGGTGCCTTGTACTCATACCAGATTTACTGATCCACTATACTGCATCTATGGTATAGTATAGTATAAGGCTACCTACCACTATGGGATCGCCTCCGTTTTTCTGGCTTTATATATATATATATATATATATATATATATATATATATATATATATATATATATATATATATATAGATTTAGATAATTGCAGCAACCAGCACTCACATATCACAAGGTATCCAGATGCTAGTCCCATAGAAAATCAAATAAATGACATATTACCAGATGGAGGTCCAGCCAATATACTGCACTTTATGAACCTGCATCGCCACAGCATCACACGCGGAACAAGAGACAGTCCTGTTGGCGAACATTTCTCTGACTCTGGCCATAAGATGAACGATCTGAGGGTTGCCATACTCAAAGGTAATCTTAAAACACCGAAAGAGAGATGGTTGCATGAATACAAATTTATGCAACTGTTTGGGACACTTAGCAGTGGCCTAAACAGAGATCGAAATTTTACACAAGTGAACTCTCTTCCCATGAGCGCTAGAGGCCATGTCTGTACATACTGTGCTATATGTATGCACACACAGCTGTCTCTTACACATACTAATACTGCTTGTTTCTCCATCCCTATACACCAATAGGGACCACAAAGTATCCACACACACTTTTAGTTGTGCTACAATCTATCACATTTACACACCCACCCACACCATTTATATCCACTCCCATTACACACACACATTTTGTAAAGCACTGTATATACTGTGGGATCTCCATTCATTTTTATTCACACTGATACACACACACACTCTTACATCACTTGCTTTCAGGAACCTTTTGACACCTCTAGCCATAAAACACATCCACACCGGGGGAAGGACCAGCACAGATAACATTCCAATAGACACTGTTGTTAAGTATACCTTTTGCTTGCTTCATTCATTGTAACATCGCCGGAAGAAGAGATAAGTGTATCTCGAAAGCTCGCACAAATAAAAGCATTTCGTTAGCCACAGAACGGTATCATCTATTTATTTTTTGATTATTGAAGCTCGGCTAACACGGTACTGATACCTCTACATATATATATACAGTGGTTGACAAATCACCAAAAAATCTACTCGCCACACAAAAAAATCTACTCGCCACCTAGTACCAAACGTGTGCTGCTTGGGCCAATATTTACTCGCCCAGGGGTTAAATCCACTTGCCCGGGGCGAGCAAATGTATAGGTTTGTCGAACACTATATATATATATATATATATATATATATATATATATAGCTAGGTCTGTAAATAATTGGATACTGATACAAGTTTTGTTATTTTGGCTGTGTACCAAAATAAATTCAAGGTACAATTAAATAATGAATATGGGCTTAAAGTGCAGTCTATCAGCTTTAATTTGAGGGTATTCACATCCAAATTGGAGGAAGGGTTTAGGAATTACATCTCTTTAATATGCAGCCCCCTCTTTTTCAAGGGACCAAAAGTAATTGGACAATTGACTCAGAAGCTGTTTCATGGACAGGTGTGGGCTATTCCTTCATTATTTCATAATCAATTAAGCAGGTAAAAGGTCTGGAGTTGATTCCAGGTGTGGCATTTGCATTTGGAAGCTGTTGCTGTGAACCCACAACATGCGGTCAAAGGAGCTCCCAATGCAAGTGAAACAGGGCATCCTTAGGCTGCAAAAAAAAAAAAACCACCAGAGAGATAGCAGGAACATTAAGAGTGGCCAAATCAACAGTTTGGTACATTCTGAGAAAAAAAGTACGCACTGGTGAGCTCTGCAACACAAAAAGGCCTGGACGTCCACGGAAGACAACAATGGTTTAAAGTGAGGTTTTTAAGTGATACAGTTAGACTACAGTTAATATATAGTTAATATACTCACCTTCTTCATGCAAGACCAATAACCAATAACCTCAGCTGATATGACATGGATCTAATTGCATTCTCTTCACAGGTATGTTCCTGATGTTGAAACTCTCTGTATAAGACTGAATCTGGCCTTGTTGAATTGATATATAAGTATGTTCCTGATGTTGAAACTCTCTGTATAAGACTGAATCTGGCCTTGTTGAATTGATATATAAGTTAGTATGTTTGAATGTAAAAAGTATTTGTTTTTTTTATTTTTTTTTTCCTCTTAACTCTGTGCTGTTAATTGAACAAATGGAACAAGGTGACTGATTGGGGAGGGGGAGGGTCATGTGACTGTTTTAGCTGTATATAACAAACACCTTTCCTGCAATCTGCAGGAACTGCAACTGGCATTAGACAGTGAGGCATTTAAAATGAGGTTTTAAAGTGATAAATACAGTTAGACTACAGTTTGACTAGAGGTGACTGGGGACTGCTTCTTTCTGCAAACTCTTTAACTCAAGACAACAAATGGTAAGCTATTCAGATCACACTATGATCCCATGCTTGTTAGCCTGCATAGTTTAACCCCCACCCCTTTACAACTTCTTTCACTGCAGCCACTCCCAAAACTGACTGCACAAAACACTGAAACCCTGACTTGACCCTAGCATTGCAATGCAGCAAAACACATGACAAGGTACAGGTTCACCCCTGCTGTTTAGTCTGCACACACTCACTCTGCTCATAACAGCTCCATGCAACACTGCCTACCTCTGGCATCATGAACCTGCTATGTCTTCTAACTTTTTTCTTTCTCCTGGCCTCATGGAGATGTTACTCCCTCTATCCACTACAAACTCCTCCATCCTGGCCCACACCCAACATCACCATACACCCTGGACTACTCAAAAGCCTTGCACTATCTACTGAATGTTGGTGGAGAACTCTAAAAACCAGCACACCAACCACTGCTCACTCTAATGGAAAACACCACAAATTTACAACTTGTAAACAACTACCCAAATTTCTTCTCATACTATTACTCTCTCTAGCAGGTGATATTGAAACTAACCCAGGTCCTCCCATTTCAGCTCTGTCCCATGCCCCTGAGAATTCCACCTTTAAATTCCAAAAAGGGCTATCTGTCGCCCATATAAACATCCGGAGCCTGCTGCCCAAACTAGACGAACTAAGGGCATGGTGCCTTATGCATAAACCCAAAGCCATCGTTCTTACAGAAACATGGCTATCCTCTAAAACCCCTGATGCAAATATCGCCATTCAGGGATACTCCATTTTTAGGAGAGATAGGTCAAAGAGAGGAGGAGGGGTGTTATTTTATATTGCAGACACCTTACAATTTACACTGCTACATTGCCCACCAAGTTCACCCTCTTTTGAAACTCTAGTTGGCAAAATCTGCCTCCCCTTTTCTAAGCCCATCTTGCTTGCTGGCATCTACCGCCCCCCTAAAGCCCTTCTACAATCCTTGACTGATATCACCCAGTTTCTTGGCTCCATTTCCTCTCTGAATGAGAAGAGTGAGCTGCTAGTTCTTGGGGATTTCAACTTCAATTGGCTTGACCCTAAAAACCACAAAATCCAGATACAACTCAAGTCACTTAACCTATCGCAACTCATTTCCCAACCCACACGAATAAACCTGAAGTCGCATAACCATTCCTTGCTAGACTGGATTCTCTCCTCAAACCCCAGCAGAATCCAATCCTCTGGCATCCTTCCTGACATTTTCAGTGACCATGCAATAGTGTACTGTGTAAGGAAAATTAAACTGCCCCATTCAAGCCCCAAAGTTCTCCTCACTAGAACATTTAAAAACTTTAACCCACAACAGTTTCTGGATGACCTTACCAACTGCCCATGGCACAGAATCGATTTAATTCCCGACCCTGATTCTGCGCTCGACTATTTCCAATCCGAGTTCTTAAAACTCTGCGATACTCATGCTCCACTACGCAAAATAAGGGTACGGGGGGCCCACCTTCCATGGGTTACACCTGACCTTATAGCACTCTACCAGTTCAGGGATGCCTTGTGGAAAAGCTACAAAGTAACTGGCACTACCAAGGATCTCAATCACTACAGATGCCTGCGGAACGTGTGCACAAGGCAAACAAGGCATGCAAAAGCACAATATTACTCTGACAATCTCCTCCAGAATACATCAAACCCAGCTAATTTCTGGAAGGTTATCAACAATATATTCCAGCCTCCTAACCATCAACAACCAAGTAATATCACTAAGGGGGATATTACTCTGACAAACCCCACTGACATTGCAAATGCATTCAATGATTACTTTGTGGGGTGTGCCACTAACCTATTAGCGAAACGCAGCACAAACCCCAAACCTGAATCTCATCCTGGGAGTACCCCTATAGTCCCACCCCCTCCCAACACTGCCCACAATTTTCAATTTAGCCCAGTATCTGAAGAAGAGATTACACAAGCGTTCCTCAAACTAAAACTAAGCAGCCAATGTGGACCCGACTTACTACAATCTAGGTTCCTACGCCTTGGTGCCCCAGCCATTGCCAAACCAATTGCGTCCATAGTCAACTCTATCCTGTCTGCAAGCCATATCCCTAAGACCTGGAAAACTGCCAGAGTTGTCCCAATCTTCAAAAGTGGGGACAAAAACACTGTCTCAAACTACAGGCCAATCTCACTTCTCCCAATTCTATCCAAAGTTATGGAAAAATGTGTCCACTCCCAATTAAGCGAGTTCTACACCAAGACAAATTTCCCTAGCCAATTCCAGTCTGGGTTTCGTCCCAAACACTCCACCGTAACTACCCTGCTAAAAGTTTGCAATGAAATCCAGTGTGGAATGGAACGGGGACAACTCACTGGTGCAGTATTCCTAGATTTTGCAAAGGCTTTTGACACAGTTGATCATGCTATCCTGCTTAACAAACTCCAGAGCTCTGGAATAGGGAAACATGCTTTAAACTGGTTTCAGTCCTACCTATCAGGAAGATCCCAACATGTGTCCATCTCAGGCTCTAACTCCAACCCCCTGGATATCACCTGTGGTGTCCCGCAAGGCTCTGTTCTGGGGCCCCTACTCTTCTCAGTGTTCATTAATGATCTTCCCACAGCTTGTAAGGAAGCCTCAATACACATGTATGCAGATGACACAATCCTGTATGCACACAGCCATAGCCTCTCTGACCTTCAACACATACTTCAGTCTGACTTTTTGAGACTCGAAAACTGGATTTCCCAAAACAAACTGTTTTTAAACACTGACAAGACTGTAACAATGGTATTTGGGACCAAGACTAAATTTGTAAAGCTTCCAGTGACTGAGCTCCTGATTAGAACCAACGCTAAAACCACCCTAACACCTGTCACTAGTTTTAAATACCTGGGCTTATGGTTTGACTCCCACTTAACATTCGGGATGCACATTGATACCCTGACAACCAAGACCTATGCCAAACTAGGGGTACTTTACAGGAACAAATCCTAAGTCTCCTGGTCAGAAAGCGTATTGCACAGCAGATGCTAATGCCAATTATTGACTATGGAGACATAGTATATGGCTCGGCTCCTCAAACCCACCTTAGCAAACTTGACACCCTCTACAATTCAATTTGTCGTTTTGTTCTCCAATGCAACTACAACACACATCACTGCGAAATGCTCAAAGAACTAGATTGGTCATCACTAGAGTCTAGGCGCAAAGTTCACCTTTCCTGTCTCACCCTCAAATACTTTCTGGGCAAGCTACCCAGCTACCTGAACAAGCTCCTCACCCCTACCACATGCAGTACCTATCACCTGAGATCAGACTCCAAAAGACTATTCATGGTCCCAAGACTCAACAAAGTATCCGGACGTTCCTCCTTCTCCTTCCGTGCACCCCAAAACTGGAACAACCTACCAGAGACTCTCATATCCACCACCAGCTTAAGTTCTTTCAAATCTAAGGCTGTCTCACACTTTAATCTGGTCTGTAACTGTTTCATAAGCTCATAATATATATTTTCTTTAACTGTGCATGCAATGTCTTGTATATAAATGTATACCTTGTTCATTTATGTAACTGTATTTGTAACCATGTATTATTTGTTTTACTCTGTGCCCAGGACATACTTGAAAACGAGAGGTAACTCTCAATGTATTACTTCCTGGTAAAATATTTTATAAATAAATAAATAAATAAATGGTGGATGATTGTAGGATGCTTTCCATGGTAAAGAAAAACCCCTTCACAACATCCAGCCAAGTGAAGAACACTTTCCAGGAGGTAGACATATCATTATCCAAGTCTACCATAAAGAGAAGACTTCACGAGAGCAAATACAGAGGGTTCACCACAAGGTGCAAACCATTCATAAGCCTCAAGAATAGAAAGGCCAGATTAGACTTTGCCAAACAATATCTAAAAAAGCCAGCCCAGTTCTAGAAAAGCATTCTTTGGACAGATGAAACTAAGATCAACCTGTACCAGAATGATGGAAAGAAAAAAGTATGGAGAAGGCTTGGAACGGCTCATGATCCGAAGCATACCACATCATCTGTAAAACACGGGGGAGGCAGTGTGATGGCATGGGCATGCATGGCTTACTATGGCACTGGGTCACTAGTGTTTATTGATGATGTGACAGAAGACAGAAGCGGCTTGATGAATTCTGAAGTGTATAGGGAAATATTGTCTGCTCAGATTCAGCCAAATTCAGTGAAGTTGATTGGACGGCGCTTTACTTTACAGATGGACAATGACCCAAAACATACTGCGAAAGCAATCCAGGAGTTTTTTAAGGCAAAGAAGTGGAATATTCTGCAATGGCCGAGTCAATCACCTAATATATACATTATCCCCTGATGAAATCCGCAAGGACGGAAGAAACGCGTAGGGATATGTGGCAGTGAACCTACGGTGGTCGAGCAGCTCCCAGCTACCAACGTGAAGACGCAGAGACGCAGAGACGTGTGTGAAGTCCCTTCCGGGTCCCAGTGCTCCACGAGAGAGGTGAATGGCGGCTGCACGCTACAACTAAGCAGCCGCAAAGGAAAGTACAGATTCCCTTACTCTCTGGGACAACTCTCTGGAACAATGGCTGATACAGACACAAGATCCAGCACTTCAAAGGACTTCAGTTTACACAGAGGCGATCGTGGAGTCTTCAGTTGGTGCATGGGCTGGTCCCATAATATGCCTGATTTTATCAGACAAATTGTAAGTGTGCATTTGTCTTGTCCGTGATGTATTAAAATTCTTATCTGATTTTACACAAGGATCGGGCGCTTCTTTTCTTTTTTTATATATATATATATCATAATACTGAGTTAAGGTATGGTGAGTAAAAAAAGTGACAAAAACCCTCCACAGGAAAGCAAATATTCAAATACAACTGTATGCTCATCTGCATGTCTTAGGTTGCAGACCTGCCTAAGACATGCAGATGAGCATACAGTTGTATTTGTTACCCTGTGAGCATACCAATCTGCTATTGCTGAGCCTTCACCCAGCGATAGGCATATACAACAGACCCAATAGGTATTGGCTCACAAATATGAACTCGTCTTCTGTGTCACCCAGTTACCACGTATTGGATGGCGGTATTACCAATAGACTAGATTATTTTCAGTATGGTCAATTACCCTTTAATCCCCCCCCCCCTATTTTAATATTTCGCTTATTTGTTCAGGTATACCTCACACAGAGGTCTACCCACTGACCTATATATTTTATTTGAGGATTCCTCCTAATAAAGTTTATTTTAACGTATTCACCATTACAATTAGTTAGTGTACTTACCTTAGTTCCTGGTCTAGCAATATCAGTTCATCAGCCACCAGAGTGCTCTCAACATAGGGGTTCTTTTCTTTCGTTTAGCTATTGAGTTATTTCCCCTGATTGCAGAACCTCAGTTTAGGCAGTAGCGAGGGTCCTTCCCCCCCCCCCTTCCTTTCCCTGGTTGTACTGTATAATACTTTGCAAATATTCCCAAAACATATTCATCTAAAATCTGACTAAAGGGCACTGAGGAAGTCCTGTGATTCAGACCAGCGTCTCACAGTAAGGCAGCAGGAAAGTCCAGGTTCAAGACTCAAGACCAAGTTCAGGACTTTCCTGCTGCCTTACTGTGAGACGCTGGTCTTAATCACAGGACTTCCTCAGTGCCCTGTACACTATCTATCTGAAGTGCTCTATGTCCCTGGGCTATTCTCATTGAATTTTTGCTCATTACCTTTGAGCTCTGCATCTCTGGGGATTTTACATGAGTGCTATTAGTGCACTATTTGGACTTTTCTCTCCTGCTGCTTATTCCATAGGTGCAGCTTAGTCCGTGCATCAGTATACAGAGCTGCCTTGCAGCACATTATAGGGTCTAATTTTTATTCATTTTCAGCTATGTGTCTTACCATCTCTCACCATTATTAAGAGGTTTATGTATAATTATTATATATTTTTTCTGTGGTCTGGACCTATTTACCATTCATATCAATTATTATTTATTGCATTGGATTGGCCGATCTTAGTCACACTACTGGGGGAAAAACAATTTTTCCCCTGGTTTTGTTATGGTATATTTGCAATAATAAATTGTTACCTTGTTTTGGTTCTTACCAGACCTATTGTACTTCTTTGGTGTTTCTACGCTGTGTCACATAGCGATTTGTTATATGATCTGTGTGGGTCTGTTTTATGTGTTTTTTATACTTTTTGCTAATAAAGTCCATTTTTTTCTATTTTTCATTATACAGTGTTTGAGTGCACCTTTTTGACCCTACTTTTTCCTTTTTTATGTTATATATTTCCTTTGGGTCGGTAGCACCACCAGAGGGTCACTTTTTACCCTGACCTTTGGTTAACTGAGTACTTAGTCAAATAGGGGTGATTTGACTGTGGCATCTTTTGTGAGTTAAGTTATGGTGAGTAAAAAAAGTGACAAAAACCCTCCACCATAACTTAACTCAGTATTATGGTTTAGCCTATCCCATAGCCTCTCTTGCATTCCCAGTAAAATCAACCCCACACTGATGAGACCCATCAAGGTCGAAACAGCTGTCTGTGGGTGGTTTTCTGGGTATGCACCTTAACCCTGGCTGTGCTCAAAGCTGTGACCATGCAGCAAGCTTAAGCCTATAGGGAACCATGTTAAAAATGGTTATTGAGGCAAAAAGTGACACTGTGTGCTCATTTGCATGTCATTTCCCAGAATCCCTTGCTGCAGTGCAAGTGCTGTATGCTGGGTGATGATGGGGAAAGGCGGGGTTGCAGACCTGCCTAAGACATGCAGATGAGCATACAGCTATATTTGCATATTTGCTTTCCTGTGGAGGGTTTTTGTCACTTTTTTTACTCACCATAACTTAAATTTGTATTCATGCAACTGTTCGGGACACTTAGCAGTGGCCTAAACAGAGATCGAAATTTTATGAGTCATTACTGACAGTAGTGAACTCTCGTCCCATAAGCGCTAAAGGCCATGTCTGTACATACTGTGCTATATGTATGCACACACAGCTGTCTCTCACACATACAAATACTCCTTGTTTTTCCATCCCTATACACCAATAGGGACCACTAAGTATCCACACACACTTTTAGTTGTGCTACTAACTCTCACATTTCCACACCCACCCACACCATTTATATCCAGTCCCACTCCACACACACCTTGTGTAAAGCACTGTATATACTGTGGGCTCTCCATTCATTTTTATTCACACTGATACACATACACACTCTTTCTTCACTTGCTTTCACAGTAACCTTTTGACACCTCTAGCCATAAAACACATCCACACCGGGGGAAGGAACAGCACAGATAACATTCCAAGAGACACTGTTTTTAAGTTTACCTTTTGCTTCATTCATTGTAACATCACCGGAAGAAGAGATCAGTGTATCTCGAAAGCTCGCACAAATAAAAGCATTTCGTTAGCCACAGAACGGTATCATCTATTTATTTATTTTTTTGATTATTGAAGCTCGGCTAACACGGTACTGATACCTCATATATATATGTATATACTGTGACTGTTTCTATATAAAATCTTGGATTCCGTTACAATCTTTTTACAGCAACAATAGTATTGCTACATTTCTTTAGCATTGGAAAAATACCCTCCAAATTTGCCTAACCATACCTAATCTTTCTAATCTTAATTACAGTGAAATGTAATGTTTCTACTGTTTGAAAACCCGATTTAGAGAAATAAATAGACACCTGTCCTGTCCTAATCTGAACAGAGAAACTTTAATAACTTTAATTAAAAAAAAAAAAAAAAAAAAAACAACGCTAAAATGTCAAGATTGTATTCTGGTAAAATGGTAAAATGGTAAAAGGTGCCTTTTTATGTGCAATCTAGAACTAAAAATTAAAAAAAATAAAAACACATCTAAAATACTCCCTATCTTGCAATTAAAAACCTAAATTGTCTACGTAGAAAAAAACTGTGCTTGGTTCTTTTAAAAATTCTACAGTGATACTGTGCGTGAGCAGTCTCACTACTTTCTAATTTCTGACATTGCCTAAAGACCTTGGCATTAATCTGTGTGTATGGCCAATTGTCTGTACGTTTTGTCAAACACAATTGAAAAGAAATATCTTCGTACATTCTGAATAATAACAAAATGTTCAGTTTCTACATGTACAATTTTAAGATTAATCTACTCTCTACACTGAGAGAAAAACTGGGAATTTAAACCAAAATTATTTTTCTAAAATATACTGTACTATGTCACTAGGTATATTTTTCTTAACCTTATTAATTCTTAAATCCTTCAATGAGACTTTTTAGATTGATATGATATTTTACTCAATAATCATGGAAACATTAGTTCACACAGCACAAACGCTGTTATTTTCCTTCTAAATATTAACCAAATAATTATATGT
Organism: Ascaphus truei; assembly: GCF_040206685.1. Classification (NCBI taxonomy): domain Eukaryota; kingdom Metazoa; phylum Chordata; class Amphibia; order Anura; family Ascaphidae; genus Ascaphus; species Ascaphus truei. The sequence continues at coordinate 399,277,094 of NC_134486.1, forward strand.
GATCACAAGCAAAAAAAAACCAAAACATCTTATAATTCACATCTCAGATGATAATGTGAGCAAGGGTCGCACCATCTCGCGCAGAAACAAACCCCAAAAATGATTACTTCATAAAAGCTAATTTTTTCATTCTTTACAACATTTTTATACTGCATTAAAAAAAAATAATACATGCATTCATTCTAGCCAATTTCTTTCCGGATATTATTGTAGGCTGTTCATAAGAAACATACCACTGAAACAATAGAGAATTAAAACTTAAAGTGCAATTACATGTTTGCAAATGACACTTGTGAATAAAATTCAGAGAGGGAGGGGTTGTTTATGCTTTGTGAATAGCAGAGAGCCTTGAATTCATTATTAACATGTAATTTATTCTAACTCCTTGATTGGGAGAAGGAGTGGCTCAGTGAGTAAAGACACTGACTGGTACTGCGTGTGAAGCAGGTGAGCCTGGTTCAATTCTTGGTGTTGGCTCCTTGTGTTCTTGGGCAAGTCACTTTATCTCCCTGTGCCTCAGGCACAAAAATACATAGTTTGCGAGCTCCACGGGGCAGGGGCAGGGGCAGGGGCAGGGGCAGGGGCAGGGGCCTGTGCCTGCAAAATGTCTCTGTAAAACTAGCAGCACTATACAGAAAATGCCTAACTCCTTGATCATTCTTTACACACAGATTTGGAGTGTGCAAAGTGGTCATTTATATCCACTTCTTGATAATATGTTATGAATTACAAAAATGATTTTACCTGTTTTAGTTCTTCACGAATTAATACAAGCTTTTCTTTGCTTGGCATATAATCTTTGGTTTAGCAACAATTAATAATTGAGTGGTAGGTGGAGTAGTATTGTGGATCATTGCTTGTTCCCTATCCGAATGCAATTGCCTGCATTCTCTTTTCCTGTGATCAGGCATGATACAATAATAACAGGTAAAAAGGTTTATATGGGTTTTTTTTTTGTCTTTTTTTGTAGATCTTCCCCTACAGGTACACCCTTTTTTTATATTTTGCACGTGATCAAGGACCATACTGCTCCAGACATTTGAGAGCAAATTTGTATCTGGGCTCTAAGAAACTGATTTTGAGACCATATTATTGTACATTGCTGCCAATTTTGGTCTGTGTCACATATTATATTAGTACTATCCTGACCTTTAGTTAATCTAATTTATTGCTCATAGATTAAAACCATTCTGGACAGACTCTGAAATGTCTTTTTCTCTTTATGAGCGCCAAATTTCTTGTCATCACTTTATTTAAATACATTGATAACCTGATGCCATAAGGAATCCCAGATGTCCACACATCCTGAATCTTTGGGAGGGACCAGAGAAACCTTACAATCTTTTGCCTGTACCTGGATAAAATTCATGTTACTTTATGTAAAAACCCTTCAAACTACTATAGATAATATCAGGACACTGACGTACGCTCAAGCTTTTAGAATAGTACCGTCGAGGGGTAAACACTTGTGCACTAGGGATAGCCACAGTTAGGGACCTTTCAACATAAGTAGGAACCCACTCCATAGGAGCTCTAGCCAAGCATCCCTGACTAGGAGACCATTCCTGGTTCCGTGTTTTAGTCTATCGTTGCCACGATTATTCCCTTAAGAAAATATCTTGTGTCCCAGTCCAAGTTATTATCAAGGCAGCAAAGTCTGGAAAAGTTTGTACAGTACTGTATAATCCCTGAATCTTTCTTCTTCTTCTTCTTCTAGCTCTTTGATCGAAACCAAGTATTTACAACCTTGAAGAGAAAAAAGATTTGAGACTTGGCCCCTGTGACCCGGAGCACATCCTCAATCCTTCACGCTGTAAGTAATGTGTGTCTATGATTCAATGCTGGCTCACAATTGAAAATAAATTAATCAGCAGTTAGTCTTAGTACTTAAACTTCATTTATTTAAGTTTCTTTTGTTTCGTTCAATGGACCCCTAAAATTGTAGACCAGCAGCTGTAGTGCCTCACAAATTGTATTTATTTACGGTATACATACATGCAGTTACAGTGATGTAAAAGAGAGGCTGAAACCATCTCAATCAATAGGCTGTTTACTTAATGTAATAATTTAAGGTTGATTTTCTTGATCTATAACAATGGTAATTGCACTATCCACCACCAGGACTCTAGGGCTGGGGTCATTCTCTTCTTTGACAGTCCATAGAGCATGTTATGACTCACACAAGACAATTAAAGGGAAGGAATCACATGGTACATCAGCTAATCAGGTGGTTTGATGTACCATGTGATTCCCTCATTCCTGCCTGAGAGGTCATTTTCAGGCAAAAGTGAAGGAATCGTATGGTACATCAACCAATTGGATTGGTTGTGTAACGTGATTTGGTCATCTGTGACATCAAATGCCTTATAAGGCCTGGAACATGACAGAAGACCGAAAGAAGCAACATCCTGGATGAAAAAAAGAAGAGAAGAAAGAAGAACGTTTTCTTGAAATGAAAAAAAGAAAATTAAATTAAGAACTACTCACCACAGACTGCTCTTCAATTAATGGAGGATTCAGGGATTCGGGTTTAGTTGAGGATCCACCAACATCCATCAGATTGGAAGAAGGCCATTGGGACAGTTTTATTTATTTTTTTTGTTTATTTTTGTGCCATCCGGCTGGGATTATATTTACTGGATTTTATTTTTTATTTTATTAGCTATATGTTTGCCATAGTAATTGTACCCCTGTCATACAATGGATAGCAGGGTATTTAGGGTGTTTTTATTAACACTTTGGTTACCTTAGTGCATGCTTTCATGGACACTATTGCTTCCAGGGGCTTAATAAGCAGTTTCTGGATACATTATTTTGCCTAGTCCAGGTTATTGACTTTGGCTTCCTATATTGCAAAGGCAATATAGGAAGCCAAAGTGGGACACTTCAGAACCATGGACAAGGTCAAATAATTTTCTGCTAAATGGCATTAGGTACTCTATATCCACGACCGGAAAAAAAAAAATGCATTAACAACAGCATGATTTCCCGGGTTAACTTGAACTGACTGCTGAGGATATGTGTTGAGGTGGTCCCTCTGAGGAGCGGCTTAGTGAGTAAAGGCACTGTCTGAAAACAATGACATAGAGTTTGAAGCCTGGAGACCAGCTCCTTGTGACGTTGGGCAAGTCACTTATCTCCCTGTGCCTCAGGCACCAAAAACATAGATTGTAAATTAATGTAGGCATGTACTGTGTCTGTAACAATCCTATGTACAATGCTGCTTAGCGTGCGTTATACTGTAATTGTGAAGCGCTTTGTCTCATTGGGAGAAACGCGCTATGTGAAGTAAAGTTATTATCATTAGCACAGACATCTGTTACAGTTAATGGCAGGCCGTTGTTACATTAATACGGCACTTAATGCATCATTAATGAGCTTTGGAGTTACCCGTTAGCACTTAATGATACATTAACTGATTTGTTTTGCACAAGGCAATGTCGTATGTTTCTTCAGCTTTTATCTGTGTAGATAAAAGTTGTCAGATCTGATCTGGGGTGAACAGGACTAAACCACTTTTGTTACCTTTATCAAGGGTGCATCACTAACTGAATGCTGCTTACAGGGGTCTGTGCATTGATCCACATAGTGGATTTTCATGCACTGCAGAACCATTTTTCAGTGCACAGTTACTGTACTTCACATATAAGAAACATATGGTGCAGTTTACACGGATGTGAACCACCAAGGACCGAAATCAGTCCGATTTTGGATGCATCAGGACCACAAAAATTGCATTTTAAACATCTGTCCCATGCCGTTAAAGATTATATCTAGACCATGAACAACACCCTATGGATTGTGAAAGAGACAAGAGGACAAAGGACTTTTTGAAACCACAGCTGCATTCAATCTGAATCCTTTCAGTGTACATCTACGTTGCCCCAATGGCGGACAGCCTTTGGCACAGCCTCAGGGCAACTAAATGGTGCTGTTTGCTGATGTTTGTTGATGTTAAAGTTTCTCTCTTTTAATATGAAACTCACCAGCACTTATATCCCCTGTTCCCAATTTTCCAACTCTAACTGTCCATGAAATGTCCGTATAACTCTGTTCATTTAATGTAACCATGTATTGCTATAACTCTATGCCCAGGACATACTTGAAAACGAGAAGTGTCTCTCAATGTATTACTACCGGGTAAAACATTTTTATAAATAAATAGATGGCCCCTAATCCATAAAATGGATTACAATGAAGAATCACAAAATGTTTTTTTTTCACGAATCAATAATAAATGTTTTGTGTAGATGTGAAATGTTTTTCAAAAATAAGGTTTTGTGATTATATTCAAATACCTAAAATTCTCCTAAATTAAGTTCGAAACCAGTTACTTCAAAAAAAGAATCAAAACTCAAAATAAAACTATATGCACAACTAAGCAGCTCAGAACTGCAAACGTTTAATGTGATTGTAGTATACTGCATCTTATTTTCATCACTATTTTAGTCTGTATCTAACATCTTTTTTTTTAACAAAAAACATTATTACAGCTCCTATTTCTTAGCAGTGGCTTACCACTGCCAAGGCATTATAGGAAAAGCAAAAAGAGCAAGACAAAAATACTAATCAAGTTTTAAGCAAACTTAGCAATGCAAAGACAGCCAGTCTTAACACGTACAGTATTTAAATGGAAAATAGCGCTCTTAATAGCAATGCCCCATATTTAAAATAAAGAAAGAGACAGCGCAAAAAACCTCATTGTGCAATATATAAACAAAATTGTATTTGTAAACTGGTGAGTATCACACGTACATCAATATAGTTAGATTTAAGCAGAACATGTTATGGACATGTTACCAATCTGTGCTCAGGGTACAGGACTTCTAGGTCAGCTGGCTTCTCACAGGTCTCGTGGAACAGCATGCAGGATACAGCAGTCGTCACCGCAGGGGAACTGCCACTCCAGATGAAGAGAACACTCCAATACCGAGTCTCACGGTGGGAAGTCCTGTCAACTGTATCCAGCCCTCTGAACACCAGCTTCAAACGCCACACGGGGCGGAGAATGATTCGGCTAGGTATGCCGCTGCAGGGAACCTCACCGTCAGCCGCTTACTTGGAGAACGCTAGACGCACATCCGTGACGTCATCGGGCGGCGTCAGCGTCGTGCGCGAGTGAGTCACTGCTTGAGGAAGCTGGAAGTCCCAAGAAAGTCCCGTATAGTGCCCGCTTGCAGTCGCGAGCAATTAGACAATGTATGATATTAAAACATCCAGTATTATGGGAATAAATGAATGCGCCCTCAGTCCAACGCGTTTCGTGTTTACAACACTTCGTCAGGGAAACACGAAACGCGTTGGACTGAGGGCGCATTCATTTATTCCCATAATACTGGATGTTTTAATATCATACATTGTCTAATTGCTCGCGACTGCAAGCGGGCACTATACGGGACTTTCTTGGGACTTCCAGCTTCCTCAAGCAGTGACTCACTCGCGCACGACGCTGACGCCGCCCGATGACGTCACGGATGTGCGTCTAGCGTTCTCCAAGTAAGCGGCTGACGGTGAGGTTCCCTGCAGCGGCATACCTAGCCGAATCATTCTCCGCCCCGTGTGGCGTTTGAAGCTGGTGTTCAGAGGGCTGGATACAGTTGACAGGACTTCCCACCGTGAGACTCGGTATTGGAATGTTCTCTTCATCTGGAGTGGCAGTTCCCCTGCGGTGACGACTGCTGTATCCTGCATGCTGTTCCACGAGACCTGTGAGAAGCCAGCTGACCTAGAAGTCCTGTACCCTGAGCACAGATTGGTAACATGTCCATAACATGTTCTGCTTAAATCTAACTATATTGATGTACGTGTGATACTCACCAGTTTACAAATACAATTTTGTTTATATATTGCACAATGAGGTTTTTTGCGCTGTCTCTTTCTTTGTTTTTGCACTAGTTTGGTTGTGGAGCGGTACCACGAGCGCAGCAGCATAAACCTCTCATATTGTAAACAGGTTATCTTATTTGTATTATTAATATCACTAAGAGCACAATAACACATTTTTTAGAGCGCAATTCACTTTTTTCTTCTACCCATATTTAAAATAGCCTAATAAAAAACAAATCCATATAAGGGTTTTGATTTAAAACTAACATTATTTTAATATATTTATAAAAGCTAAGTTACTGTAAATGCTCGGTAGCAAAGAAAAGTGGCTAAAAATACAACACATGCATTTGAATAGCTTAACAGATACTGTACGGTCAGATACACATTTGTGTTTAGATTGAAGAATGAAACCCAACACATATTCTCTAACTGTTAATGCTTAATTTGAAATGCAATCCTCCATAAGAAACATTAGATAAAGCCCAGGACGTCCGCAAAACAAATATACTAATTCTACTAGGTACGTCAGAATAACAGAAACCAGAGCCTTACAATTGATCCTGGAAGTCGAAGGGTATTTCTTCAAATGCTGTCTATGGTTCACGGACTTGGCTTTTCAGCCTATTCTCACTGGAATGTGGAGGTATCTGTAAGCGTGTCCTCCCTGTCCCTGAATGATCAAGATAATATAGACTAATATTATGGAATACGGAAGCATAATCTCTAGACAAGGTCTTACATTTCTAATTAGCTCACCCAGCTTTATCCTTTTAAACTGGAGCAGGTACAGTAGTTAATCCAGATAAATACCAGATACAGCTCTTTGTCTTAGCAACTAATCTCCTCCTCCTTCTTAAAAAAAGTGTCCCTTGTTTCTAAAAGGTTTTGTATTTGCTTCTTACTTTCTTCGTACTTACTGATGTTCTTCATATTGAAACAATTCAATTGTATTGTATTGTATGTCTTTATTTATATAGCGCCATTAATGTACATAGCGCTTCACAGTAGTAATACATGTGGTAATCAAATAAATAACAGAGCATGGGAATAAGGGCTTTAGACATAAAAGTAACATTAAAGAAGAGGAGTCCTTGCCCCGAGGAGCTTACAGTCTAATTGGTAGGTAGGGAGAACGTACAGAGACAGTAGGAGGGAGTTCTGGTAAGTGCGTCTGCAGGGGGCCAAGCTTTATGTATCATGTGTTCAGAATGTTCACAGTGCTATTCATATGCTTCTTTAAGCAAGTGTGTCTTAAGGTGGATAGAGAGGGTGCTAGTCGGGTACTGAGGGGAAGGGCATTCCAGAGGTGTGGGGCAGTCAGTGAAAAAGGTTTACGGCGGGAGAGGGCATTAGATACAAAGGGGGTAGAAAGAAGACATTCTTGAGAAGAACGCAAGAGTCTGGATGGTGCATAAAGAGAAATTAGGGCTGAGATGTAAGGAGGGGCAGAAGAGTGTAAAGCTTTAAAAGTGAGGAGAAGAATGGAGTGTGAGATGCGGGATTTGATCGGCAGCCAGGAGAGAGATTTCATGAGGGGAGATGCTGAGACAGATCTAGGAAAGAGTAGAGTGATTCTGGCAGCAGCGTTTAGGATAGATTGTAGGGGAGACAGGTGAGAGGCAGGAAGGCCGGACAGCAGGAGGTTACAGTAATCAAGACGGGAGAGAATGAGGGCCTGAGTCAGGGTTTTAGCAGTCGAGCAACAGAGGAAAGGGCGTATCTTTGTTATATTGCGGAGGAAAAAGCGACAGGTGTTAGAAAATGTTTTGAATGTGAGGGGCGAATGAGAGAGAGGAGTCGAGTGTGACCCCTAGGCAGCGTGCTTGGGCTACTGGGTGAATGATAGTACTTCCAACAGTAATGTGGAAGGAGGTAGTAGGGCCAGGTTTGGGAGGAAGTATGAGGAGCTCTGTTTTAGCCATGTTGAGTTTAAGGCGGCGGATAAATTGCTGTCTTTATTATTAATAGAATTCATCAGAAGAGGATTTTATTTTAAGAACAGAAGGAATCTCACTAATATGGGGTATATGAGCAAGGGCATGAAAAGCTCCTGGCTTTAAAAGGCAGGGTTAAGGAATGTATGATAAGTAACGGTCCTGGGGGATCTATATAGCAGACTATCCTGGTTACAAAGTTTCGGCAAAAATTGAAAATAAATAAAAAAAATAAAAAATTCTCATTTTAAGTAATGGAGTATTTTTTCTTTGAGAAATCGGGCACAGTTTTTTTTATTAAAATAGAAGAGGTAAGAGGTTACTCACCCAGATTAGAGGGAGGCTTTTCTCATTCAACCCTCCCCACCCTACACCCACCCTAAAATATGCCACCATGCGGCTTTAGGGTAGATCAATATGCGCGGTCGATCAGAGCGCCAAGCAATTGGGGGCGTGCTGAAGAACCGCGCCTATCGATTTACCCTAAAGATGCATGGCGGCACATTTTAGGGTGGGGAGCGGTGGAGGCAGCACGAGGGAGGCCGAGAGCAGAGGAGGCTTCTTACCCCATGCTGCTGCCACTCTCACTGCAGCAGGACATGCTGCAGATACATGTTCAATCCTGCGCTACTATTTACAGTAAGAAATGGTTATAAAAACAGAGGAGGAGGGAATTGGGGGTAAAAACGGAGGAGGACTAGGAGGAGGGGGGTAAAAATGTAATAAGAGAGGGGTAAGGTGGGGGGAGTGAGAGAGGGCTGGGGGGAGAGAGAGAGGTGGGGGTAGTGAGAGAAAGAGGGTTGGAGAAAGTGAGAAAGTGGTAGAGGCAGTGATAGGGGTGGGAAAGTGAGAGAGAGGGTCGGGGGAGTGAGAGAGAGGGTCGGGGGAGTGAGAGAGAGGGTCGGGGGAGTGAGAGAGAGAGGGTTGTGGGAGAGTAAGAAAGTGGTAGGGGCAGTGATAGGGGGTGGGGGAGTGAGAAAGGGAGGGTCGGGGGAGTGAGAGAGATGGTGGGGGGAGTGAGAGAGATATGTGGGGGGGCATTAGAGAAGGAGAACATGTGGGGGAGAAGCTGGAGAGGAGGGGAGCATGTGGGGGAAAGCTGAAGAGGAGGGGAGCATGTGGGGGAGAAGCTGGAGAGGAGGGGAGCATGTGGGGGAAAGCTGAAGAGGAGGGGAGCATGTGGGGGGGCATTAGAGAAGGAGAACATGTGGGGGAGACGCTGGAAAGAAGGGGAGCATGTGGGGGAAAGCTGAAGAGGAGGGGAGCATGTGGGGGAGAAGCTGGAGAGGAGGGGAGCATGTGGGGGAAAGCTGAAGAGGAGGGGAGCATATGGGGGAGAAGCTGAAGAGGAGGGGAGCATGTGGGGGAAAGCTGAAGAGGAGGGGAGCATGTGGGGGAGAAGCTGAAGAGGAGGGGAGCATGTGGGGGAGAAGCTGAAGAGGAGGGGAGCATGTGGGGGAGAAGCTGAAGAGGAGGGGAGCATGTGGGGGAAAAGCTGAAGAAGAGGTGAGCATGTGGGGGAGAAGCTGAAGAGGAGGGGAGCATGTGGGGGAGAAGCTGAAGAGGTGGGGAGCATGTGGGGGAGAAGCGGAAGAGGAAGGGAGCATGTGGGGGAGAAGCTGAAGAGGAGGGGAGCATGTGGGGGAGAAGCTGAAGAGGAGGGGAGCATGTGGGGGAGAAGCTGAAGAGGAGGGGAGCATGTGGGGGAGAATCTAAAGAGCAGGGCAGCATGTAGGGGAGAAGCTGAAGAGGAGAGGAGCATGTGGGTGAAAAGCTGAAGAGGTGGGGAGTATGTGGGGGAGAAGCTGAAGAGGAGAGGAGCATGTGGGGGAGAAGCTGAAGAGGAGGGGAGCATGTGGGGGAGAAGCTGAAGAGGTGGGGAGCATGTGGGGGAGAAGCTGAAGAGGAGGGGAGCATGTGGGGGAGAAGCTGAAGAGGAGGGGAGCATGTGGGGGAGAATCTAAAGAGGAGGGGAGCATGTGGGGGAGAAGCTGAAGAGGAGGGGAGCATGTGGGTGAAAAGCTGAAGAGGAGGGGAGCATGTGGGGGAGAAGCTGAAGAGGTGGGGAGCATGTGGGGGAGAAGCTGAAGAGGTGGGTAGCATGTGGGGGAGAAGCTGAAGAGGAGGTGAGCATGTGGGGGAGAAGCTGAAGAGGAGGGGAGCATGTGGGGGAGAAGCTGAAGAGGAGGGGAGCATGTGGGGGAGGAACTGAAGAGGTGGGGAGCATGTGGGGGAGAAGCTGAAGAGGAGGGGAGCATGTGGGGGAGAAGCTGAAGAGCTGGGGAGCATGTGGGGGAGAAGCTGAAGAGGAGGGGAGCATGTGGGGGAGAAGCTGAAGAGGAGGGGAGCATGTGGGGGAGAAGCTGAAGAGGTGGGGAGCATGTGGGGGAGAAGCTGAAGAGGTGGGGAGCATGTGGGGGAGAAGCTGAAGAGGAGGGGAGCATGTGGGGGAGAAGCTGAAGAGGTGGGGAGCATGTGGGGGAGAAGCTGAAGAGGTGGGGAGCATGTGGGGGAGAAGCTGAAGAGGAGGGGAGCATGTGGGGGAGAAGCTTGAGAGGAGGGGAGCATGTGGGGGAGAAGCTGAAGAGGAGGGGAGCATGTGGGGGAGAAGCTGAAGAGGAGGGGAGCATGTGGGGGAGAAGCTGAAGAGGAGGGGAGCATGTGGGGGAGAAGCTGCTGAGGAGGGGAGCATGTGGGGGAGAAGCTGAAGAGGAGGGGAGCATGTGGGGGAGAAACTGAAGAGGAGGGGAGCATGTGGGGGAGAAGCTGAAGATGAGGGGAGCATGTGGGGGAGAAGCTGAAGAGGAGGGGAGCATGTGGGGGAGAAGCTGAAGAGGTGGGGAGCATGTGGGGGAGAAGCGGAAGAGGAAGGGAGCAGGTGGGGGAGAAGCTGAAGAGGAGGGGAGCATGTGGGGGAGAAGCTGAAGAGGAGGGGAGCATGTGGGGGAGAAGCTGAAGAGGAGGCGAGCATGAGGGGGAGAATCTAAAGAGCAGGGCAGCATGTAGGGGAGAAGCTGAAGAGGAGAGGAGCATGTGGGTGAAAAGCTGAAGAGGTGGGGAGTATGTGGGGGAGAAGCTGAAGAGGAGAGGAGCATGTGGGGGAGAAGCTGAAGAGGAGGGGAGCATGTGGGGGAGAAGCTGAAGAGGTGGGGAGCATGTGGGGGAGAAGCTGAAGAGGAGGGGAGCATGTGGGGGAGAAGCTGAAGAGGAGGGGAGCATGTGGGGGAGAATCTAAAGAGGAGGGGAGCATGTGGTGGAGAAGCTGAAGAGGAGAGGAGCATGTGGGTGAAAAGCTGAAGAGGTGGGGAACATGTGGGGGAGAAGCTGAAGAGGAGGGGAGCATGTGGGGGAGAAGCTGAAGAGGAGGGGAGCATGTGGGTGAAAAGCTGAAGAGGTGGGGAGCATGTGGGGAAGAAGCTGAAGAGGAGGGGAGCATGTGGGGGAGAAGCTGAAGAGGAGGGGAGCATGTGGGGGAGGAACTGAAGAGGAGGGGAGCATGTGGGGGAGAAGCTGAAGAGCTGGGGAGCATGTGGGGGAGAAGCTGAAGAGGAGGGGAGCATGTGGGGGAGAAGCTGAAGAGGAGGGGAGCATGTGGGGGAGAAGCTGAAGAGGTGGGGAGCATGTGGGGGAGAAGCTGAAGAGGTGGGGAGCATGTGGGGGAGAAGCTGGAGGAGGGGAGCATGTGGGGGAGAAGCTGAAGAGGAGGGGAGCATGTGGGGGAGAAGCTGAAGAGGTGGGGAGCATGTGGGGGAGAAGCTGAAGAGGAGGGGAGCATGTGGGGGAGAAGCTTGAGAGGAGGGGAGCATGTGGGGGAGAAGCTGAAGAGGAGGGGAGCATGTGGGGGAGAAGCTGAAGAGGAGGGGAGCATGTGGGGGAGAAGCTGAAGAGGAAGGGAGCATGTGGGGGAGAAGCTGCTGAGGAGGGGAGCATGTGGGGGAGAAGCTGAAGAGGAGGGGAGCATGTGGGGGAGAAACTGAAGAGGAGGGGAGCATGTGGGGGAGAAGCTGAAGATGAGGGGAGCATGTGGGGGAGAAGCTGAAGAGGAGGGGAGCATGTGGGGGAGAAGCTGAAGAGGTGGGGAGCATGTGGGGGAGAAGCGGAAGAGGAAGGGAGCATGTGGGGGAGATGCTGAAGAGGAGGGGAGCATGTGGGGGAGAAGCTGAATAGGAGGGGAGCATGTGGTGGAGAAGCTGAAGAGGAGGGGAGCATGTGGGGGAGAATCTAAAGAGCAGGGGAGCATGTAGGGGAGAAGCTGAAGAGGAGAGGAGCATGTGGGTGAAAAGCTGAAGAGGTGGGGAGTATGTGGGGGAGAAGCTGAAGAGGAGGGGAGCATGTGGGGGAGAAGCTGAAGAGGAGGGGAGCATATGGGGGAGAAGCTGAAGAGGAGGGGAGCATGTGGGGGAGAAGCTGAAGAGGAGGGGAGCATGTGGGGGAGAATCTAAAGAGGAGGGGAGCATGTGGGGGAGAAGCTGAAGAGGAGAGGAGCATGTGGGTGAAAAGCTGAAGAGGTGGGGAACATGTGGGGGAGAAGCTGAAGAGGAGGGGAGCATGTGGGTGAAAAGCTGAAGAGGAGGGGAGCATGTGGGGGAGAAGCTGAAGAGGAGGGGAGCATGTGGGTGAAAAGCTGAAGAGGAGGGGAGCATGTGGGGGAGAAGCTGAAGAGGAGGGGAGCATGTGGGGGAGAAGCTGAAGAGGAGGGGAGCATGTGGGAGAGAAGCTGAAGAGGAGGGGAGCATGTGGGGGAGAAGCTGAAGAGGTGGGGAGCGTGTGGGGGAGAAGCTGAAGAGGTGGGGAGCATGTGGGGGAGAAGCTGAAGAGGTGGGGAGCATGTGGGGAGAAGCTGAAGAGGAGGTGAGCATGTGGGGGAGAAGCTGAAGAGGTGAGGAGCATGTGGGGGAGAAGCTGAAGAGGAGGGGAGCATGTGGGTGAGAAGCTGAAGAGGTGGTGAGCATGTGGGGGAGAAGCTGAAGAGGAGGGGAGCATGTGGGGGAGAAGCTGAAGAGGAGGGGAGCATGTGGGGGAGAAGCAGAAGAGGAGGTGAGCATGTGGGGGAGAAGCTGAAGAGGAGGGGAGCATGTGGGGGAGAAGCTGAAGAGGTGGGGAGCATGTGGGGAGAAGCTGAAGAGGTGGGGAGCATTTTAATTATTTTAATTTTTTATATTTTCATTTGCAGAAATCTTAACTGGACGCGCAATATTTCGGGGTTACGTTGTATGGGGATTTGTTGTGAAAAAGACACCTGAGGAAGGGGATTCCCCTGAACCGTTGTGCGTCCAGCTAAAATGTATGCAAATAAAAGGATAAAATTCATTGAAATCATCTGACATCAACATTTGAATGAAAAGTGTGGCGAAATAGAGCTTTTGTTAAGCTTATGGCATTCTCAGAACTGTTTGAGTCATCTGTGCTGAAGCAGGGATATCTTGGAAATCTGACCTGTTGAAGACTGGCGTTGGCCTCCCCCGATTTAAAATGGTCTATTATTGTCAATGAAACACGTTTTGCGTAAGCCACAGACGTAACATTACAAATTAATTATCAGAAAGCAATACTGAGCCAAAGTTTGCCAGGTCACATTGCTCTGTTTGAGTTTGTGTTTATGCTGTTACTCAGTTTTATCATCTTAATTGCTAACAATCAATAGAAATTGGATTTATTTTGAGCACTGTGGGGGAGTAGGAAGCATGGATGAGGAATGCTCTTATATCTGCGGTAGTACTGCTGATTGTTTGGATAAGAGTGCTGTTATGACAATTGCTGTTAGCAAGAGTATATAATCAACAAAAAGATAATGTAACCCTTTGAGTGCCAAGGGTGTTTGCCACCTGCGTGGAAAAATACATTTTTAAAGTTTTGCAGTACATTTGATAAACCATCTCTCCTTTGTGTCTCTCTTCATGTGCCTATTAAAACTACAGTATATATTTCATTTTTTTGAGTTGCGCTTTTTATTGGTGCCTTTCATCAATGGATCATGTATTATTTGACCAAGATATGTCATGCATATGTAACTAATGTTACAACGTTTGTATATTCCTGTTCAACAACAACAAAAAATTCCAGTACAAAATTAATAAGGCTATAAATAATAATAATGTACTGTATGCAAAATAAAGCAAACACAAAACCACCATATATTTGTTTGAGGATTTCACAAGAGTTTCACAGTCAATACATGAGTCGAGCAGCCCTCCTCCTCCGTCACTCCTGCTCCGCAGCCGTCAGAGCAGGTGATGTAACCAAACGTGGGGAAGATGCCAAAAATCAGCTTCCGCCCTCCAATACCGGACGCCCTCCCAACGATGCAGATGCTCATTGAAGGCAAGCCCCTGAGGAAGCTCGTCCACGAGTGAAACGCGTGGGGCAGAGTCTGCACTGAGCCTCTGCATCGTTTCGAGGGCGTCCGGTATTGGAGAGCTGCAACTGATTTTTGGCATCTTCCCCACGTTTGGTTACATCACCTGCTCTGACGGTCGTGGAGCAGGAGCAACGGGAGAGGAGTGCTGCTGTGTGTTGTCCTTTATGAACAAGGGTGTCTGAATGCTCTTCCCAAAGCTCCTTATGTAAGTGCTTTACTTTGTGATATTAATTTATAAAGCAATCGTCACTATTGTTGCTTTGTCTCCTTCTATGTGGGAAACCCTGCCCCCTCCTCCCCGCTTCCCCCCTCTCTTCTCAACTGGCATTGACCTATTATGCTGTGCTGGGTGCCTGGAAACAATTCTGAGATTACTACAAGAGTTGGTTACTCATAATAACCTCAACGCCTGAATGTAGAAATATATTGCTGGATTTGAGCAAAATGTGGCGGTTATAGGCTGTAAGGAATCGGGGAACACGTTCTTTGCGGTGTGTTCCCTCTTTACCTGCTGCTGCCGCCGCGGCCACTGTTCCTGCCCATGCGCACTCCCCCGCTCTCAGTACAGAGCGCGTGCGCACCCGCAGCTCTTCTAGCTGCCGCACGGAACCTGGTCCCGCCTCCCGCACGCGTCGCGCATCTCTCCCGCGCGACGCCCACACGCGATGACGTGCGACGATCCCCAGATGCGTGGCAAGTCTTTCCTCCCTGACTTGTTGCCTGCAGCCTATCCCAGCTCCCCTGGGGCCGCGTCTCCGCTCCACCCCCTTCCCCATTGGTCTGTCCTGTTGGTAAATACTTCCTGCTTCCTCTCATGCTTTGCTCAGCATAACCCTATGTAACCTCATGTAGCTCACTTCTGTTTTGTAGTGCTAAGTTTCATTTACAGTTAAACTCTTGTGTACTGACTCGGCTTGTTTGTGGACCCTTCTGGATTTTGGACTTTGGCATACCCTCGACTACGGCGACCTCTCCTACCCTTGAACACGGCATACGGACTCGGACTACTCTGCTCTTTCCTATCCCAGACCCCGTCTTACGGACCCCTACAATCCTGCCTTCTCCAATCCAAGAACTCGGCAAGTATACCGCATCTCCTAGACTCTCCAACCCAGACTCGGCAACGCTAAACTATACGCCTTCCAGGCACGCCTCCGATGCTGCGGGTGTGTGGTGTAATACCTTCCCACCTCAGTTCCGGGGTCTTGTCTTTTTGGTGGGCAGCCCGAGCGTTACATAGGCATTATGGATGTATTGCAGCAAACAGCAGTTTGCAGCAAACAAGCAAACTATGACGTAGGTATACAGCATAAGTCAGTCTGAGAGAAGTGGAACAAACCATATAGACGATCTTCAGACTGATTGGTATGTTATCTTTATTATTGCAAGCATAATTACCGCACTCTGCTTTATGTTACGGATTCTTATTATCTTTATTGTCAGTGGTTGACAAATCACCAAAAAATCTACTCGCCACACAAAAAAATCTACTCGCCACCTAGTACCAAACGTGTGCTGCTTGGGCCAATATTTACTCGCCCGGGGGTTAAATCCACTCGCCCGGGGTGAGCAAATGTATAGGTTTGTCGAACACTGTTTATTGTTATACAACCATAAATACCATATATTGATTTATCTTATACTACAGTTCTCTCTACCCCTTTCTTATTGTACCCACTATATTCCTATATGGAATGTGGGACCATTCCACAAATGCAACATCATAATAAGGTGACCTGTTACTAAGAGTGTAGAATAACCTCTTTATACGACATCATCTGGCAGGAAAAGCATGACCCATTACATATGCAGCAAGCGAACGCCCAAACGATGTAAGTGGGGTTACTCCAAAGGACGGAATGCATGAAGGGAGAGACAGAAGTGGTCTCCCTACCCAGAATTCCCTACGCTTTTCACACAGCATTGGTGCTTCGTCAGTAGTTGGATTTAGAGATGTAAAAAGACTCATTTATAGTACAGGCATACCCCGCATTAACGTACGCAATGGGACCGGAGCATGTATGTAAAGCGAAAATGTACTTAAAGTGAAGCACTCCCTTTTGCCCACTTATCGATGCATGTACTGTCCTGCAATAGTCATATACGTGCATAACTGATGTAAATAACGCATTTGTAACAGGCTCTATAGTCTCCCCGCTTGCGCTCAGCTTCAGAACAGGTAGGGAGCCGGTATTGCTTTTCAGGACGTGCTGACAGGCGCATGCGTGAGCTGCTGTTTGCCTATTGGGCGATATGTCCTTACTCGCGAGTGTACTTAAAGTGAGTGTACTTAAAGTGAGTGTCCTTAAACCGGGGTATGCCTGTCTTTGCTTAGTTCCGATTTCCCAAATAGTGGTTGGACAATTAGGAACAAGCAAGATACAAAACTGGTTGCAGCATACTGCATGTTTACAAGCATGAGAAAGAGAGGAAGAGTGTAAATATATTACTCATCAATGATATATCAAAAGTTAACAAACAGTTAATGGATGATTATTAGGAAAAATTGTTTTAAAATAACAATTTAATAAACCTCATTGCCTGAAAGATGATATGCCAAAAAGAGAGGAATGTAGTTTAGATATATGGCCTCACTGTAATGTAGTTTATCTATTTTTCAATTATTCTTATTCTAAGGTTAAAATTAAGAGCATGCACATATATTATTTTTTCACGTGTATATTTCTAGAGCATGCACATATATTATTTTTTCACGTGTATATTTATTTTCACTTAACACTTTAGTTCACGCTTATTATAGCGTTTCACATAATTATCTTCATGTTATATAGCTTCACTAAATTACATCAAACATTGCACAAGAGAATTCTTTCATTTATGATTCCTTTATTAATTTCATTCACTATATCGCATCATCTTTCATGGCAATTAGATTTATTACATTTTTATTTTTATTAAAAAAAACAATCTCATTATAATCATCCATTCACTGTTTGTTAACTAAGTTTTGATAAATCATTGATGACTAATATTGACACTCTTCCTCTCTTTATTTCATGTTGGTAAACATATGCTGCAATCAGTTTTGTGTCTTTCTTGCTCCCGAATTGCCAACCACTATTTGGGCAATCGGAACAAAGCAAGCGCTATAAATTAGTCTCTTTACACCTCTAAACTCACCCCATGATGAAACACCGCTGCTGTGCGAAACACGTAGGGATTAATGGGTGGCAGAGATGTCATTTCCGTCTCTCCGCTCATGCATTCAGTCCATTGTAGTTCATCCTCATCCATCGTTTGGGCATTCGCTTGTTGCACACACAGGCCACTGCCTAGCCTTTGGCCTATGGGAAGCCATTCATTTGTGGACTATGGCTAGAGCCAGCCTCCATTTACTCACATGTAAATGATAATTCAATTGTCTATATTTTTCATAAAGATCTTTTTATACTCACCTTAGTGAGCTTTTTTTCCTTTCTTTTTGTGTTGTTCAGGTTTTAGTCTGTACTGTATTAACAATAGTATGGCACTGTACTGTATTAACAATAGTATGGCACTGTACTGTATTAACAATAGTATGGCACTGTACTGTATTAACAATAGTATGGCACTGTACTGTAGATTCCAACTGAGGATGCACTTGAATTGATCCGGGTGTCTGACTGTCCCCCAAACCTCAAATTACACCTAGTCAGGTAGTGTAGTGTACTGTATGTTGTGTATATTTTAATGCATACAGTGCATATACTGTATTATACTGTATAAAGGTAATACAAGAATTTACTCCTTCCTCCAACATGTTCATCAATTGCTTTGGGCCTCAAGATTGGAAACAATGGGGGAAGGGGTGTTGCTGGGGATGGTGGGTGAGTGTTCTTGTGACTGTTGTTGTGGGTGGTCTATGGCTGTTGTTGGGGATGGTGTGGGGGCCGCGACATGCAAAGAAATTCCAGGGAGTTTACGCTCCGTTTATCGTGGTGCCGAAAACAGTAAATCTTGCAACATCTGTAAGTTCCTGAGGTAATATATACACTATTCATATTTGCACAAGACATCTGAAAGAAAAATGTCATTGTTTTGCTTTGTGTGAACCGTGAGTAATACAATTCCTGTCTGCTCGATTCCTAACCATTAAACTGGACACATTTAATTTAATTCAAACTCAACCCACACATGCTTTGAAATCAAACCCCTCTTCAACATGCTTAGGAACCAATTAAGTGACACAAAGAGTTTGACTGACTATACTGTACATAACCTTGACCTCGCCTCTTTCTATCAGTATCCTTGTACGATGATGAGAATAGGAGGTACACAAATAAGACAAAACTTGAGTAAATATGTAGAAAAGCTACCTAATGGAGAAGCTGAAATGAAAAGGAAATGTACAGAAAAGGAATAGAAAGAGGCAAGGAGTATTTGATAAAAACACAATTAGAAAGACTTAGAAGAGAGCGAGGTTGCTTTTTGACTTAAATAAAATCATTTTTTAACAAAAAAAACCCACTACCAATTTCACCCCTTTCCAATACAATATTGACGTTTAAAAATTAGATGAAATGAATGGGCGGCCCTCACTGTAATGTTGATATGACAGATGAGTGCTATTTTAAAGCACGAAAAAAGGAGACCAAAAGCGCACCAGCACAAACGGAGCAGGCAGGACCCAAAACGGAAAATAATTAAAAGGGCACTTTAATGTGACAAAAGACCCATCCAACGCGTTTCAAACGTCAACGTTTTTCAAGGAAAAAGAACGCTGTGACGTTCGAAACTCGTTGGATGGGTCTTTTGTCACATTAAAGTGCCCTTTTAATTATTTTCCGTTTTGGGTCCTTCCTGCTCCGTTTGTGCTGGTGCGCTTTTGGTCTCCTTTTTCCCTGTATTGCATTTTGTAGCTGCACAGCCTGCCTGCCTACCTACTACCAGGATGTGAGTATTGCATATTTCCAGGGGAACCTGCCGATGAGACTGAGGGTGAGTGGGCTGGCACCATCTACCACCTGTCTTCAGGAGGATAGTACCCATACTATTACACATTAAGTACTATGTCATTTATTAGTACCCTGGTTTAGTGCTTTGGCTTATTTTTGTTCAGTACACCTGCATTTGAGCGCTTCAGCTATTTTCTATATTTTAAAGCACGTTCTGAAGCAGTAATGAGTAGTAGGGAGCCCCACATTATGTCAAACTATTTTTGACATGTGGCCCCCTTTTAAACCAAGCCCTTTCTCTTTTGGGCTAAACCACAACCCCTGGTTACCGCCACTTCTTTATCCAGTCCCATCCCCTCCGTATATGGTACCTCTCCCTGCGCTAAATTATGGGTGATGCCCCCTGCGCCAAAAAATCAGGGCTGACGTGCCCTGCAGAAAAAAATGGAATTATTTATCTTTATATATTTATTATGTGTGTGATTGGTGCACACTGTTGACGTAGGCAGGATGGGGGGCAGATACGTATGAGGGGCATGTCCGGGCAGGTTTTTCTTAATACTGACATGTCTGTACATGTTAATCTGCATTGTGCACATGACCAGAAAATATTAAAGCGCAAGTATTTGGTACATAAGGCAAGTACCGGGGTGCCTGAGTGGTTAGGGTGTTGGACTTAAGATCCGATGGACATATGTCAGCGTGGGTTTGAATGCCACCCTTGGTAATAGTTTTATATGAGTTTTATTAATACTGATAAGTCTGTACATGTTTATGTGCGCACGTCCAGAAACAATAAAAGCACAAGTGTATAACAGTCAAAATATTTTTAGTTAAAAGTTACAATGATTCACAAGGAGACATTAATTACAGAGCATATTCACAGGACAAAAATAATAACAAAATAAAGTGAAAAACTAATGCACAGTATCTAGAGGTTGTAGTGTATTACTACCGGTTATAATTTATCTACCAAAACAAATCACAGTTACAAGCAGCATTTATAGCATAAGACATATTAACAGTTTAATTACAGACGACTGCATTAGTAGACTACACACAGAAAAGCATCACCACAAGAAAAAGAGTGCCATAGAAAAAGAAAAATAGGCTACTTACCAGAAGGCTCCTACAGGTAGCTGCTGAAAAATTATGCTTAACATATACATTTTAAAAAGGTGAGCAGACATTACCCCAGAACCATATTACTCAATTGAACTCAGCAGCAGAGTGTAAAACATTTGAAGGAGTCATTCTGAACGTGAAAGACACACCCACCTGCAGAGTGATTAGGTGGTAGGGAAAAAAAGGACTTTCACAGACATTATTGATGAATGTTACCATATACATAAGAGGGGTCAATGAAGGCCCCTTATTGATAGGGTTACAGAAATCCCAAAGACTCATATGACAGGATCCGGCAAAGCTAATTTCACATCCATTATGTCTGAATGATACATTATGTGTAGGGGTCAACAGGCTATCAGAAAGCTTTTTAACAGATTCTGAAAACCACATTAAATTGTTTTTTTTTTTGTTAATTAAATTTTTTAAAGATACCACAACATTTCATTAACAATATAGAAGACGTGTTGCGAAAACTATATTACACACTGAGAGAAGCTAGCTGTTTTGGAGGAATACAACAATTATATCATAAGGCAAAAAAGCACAATATTAAAAGGGAAGCGATCAAAAGTTATTTGCTATATCAAGAAGTTTATTCATTATACAGACCGGCAAGACATAATTTCAGAAGAAATAGGATTTGCGTTTCTAATAAAGAGTCACAGTGGCAGGCTGATCTCGTATCAATGATCGATTTCGGCGTGAAATATATTTTGAAGTTTATTGATATTTTGTAGAAATATGCCTGGCTCGTTGGTTTGCCTAATAAAAGAGGTATAAGTGTAGCCAATACATTGCATGGAATATTCGTAGAGGGCCGTGTACCACAAAAGTTACAGACGGATGGTGGCAACGAGTTTTTGAATAAGACTGTGGAAACATTGTTAAAAAAAAAGTATTCAATAAAACACTTTATAACAAATAATTCTGTCAAAGCAGCAATTGTAGAGCGTTTAATAGAACATTAAAATGTAAAATGTGGTGTTTTTTTCACAGCACACAATACGTACAGGTACTGCTGCGGCCGAGTTTATTCGAGCATTTGCCCGTTCTCGGCCGCAGCAGTAACCTGGCGCGCGCCGGAGGGAGCCGGGCGCGCGCCGAAGCAGCGGAGGAGCGCCCTCCGATCGGGGCGCTCTCCCTCCCGCTGCCGGGTCCGCCGGGTCCCCCGGAACCCCCTGCCGCATCCCCCACATCGCGGGACACCAGGGCTCCCTCGGGGAGCCCTGGACACGCGCGCAGGGGGCGCAGGCACCCGATGACGCATGACCGCGCATCGGTGATGCGCGGCACGCTGAGGGAGTGCGGCTAGCACGCCGGGGCATCCCCCGGCTTGCGGTGCTAGCCGTGCTTCAATAAAACGTGTCGCCAGTGTACAACGACGTATTATTATCAGATTTAATATACAGCTATAATGATACCAATCCCAGAACCATTAATTGTACACCAGCGGATGTGACACAGGTAAATTCTCTCATAGGGCCTCATGCAGTAAGCGCCGATAAGCTGTTTATCGCCATTTTTTCGGCAAATTTGCCCTCCCGATTTAGTAAGCGCCGATAAGTGGGAATTATCGGCAATTTTTGTTGCCGATAAAAACTTATCGGCAGCCGGGTGCTGATAAGCCACTTATCGGCAGCCGGGTGCTGATAAGCCACTTATCAGCACTTTTTGAACTCGGCTGAATTCAGGTAGCCCCGATCAGCTTTTCGCTGCTGATCGGCACTCCAGAATGGAGAGTTTTTCGGCAATCCAGCCCGCCAACTAAAGTTGGCAAGTTGATGGAAGAGAAGCATCGGCAAGGGCGACACTTAGAAAAAATCAGCCCTTTTACCTGCCTGGGATTGATGCCGGGGGTCTCCGGAGCTGATACCCATAAATACCAGCACCGGAGGCCCCCGGCATGCATCCGAGGCAGGAAAAATGCATGTACAGCCCACTGCATTACCTGTTTTTATTGTGGGTACTGGGGGTGGGGGGGGGCGGTATTTTCCCCAACGGTATGTGGGTAGGCCTCTCTTGTGGGTAGTGGGTGAGGGTGGTTAGGCCTCACGGGGTGGGGGGGTTAGGGTGGGAGGGTATGTAGGAGTCCCGAGTGGTGGGTGAGGGTGGTTAACCCCTTAATGAATGTAGCGGTTAATAACCGCTATGGTGATTAAGGGGTTAGGGGACATTACATTGGATGTTTTCATTCTTGTGTCTGTTTTGCAGCAGCGGAGGGGGCATGGGCAGGATGAAGATGAGGATGGCCTTCATCGTGGCAGCCGGAAATGGGTGCGTGCTATATGTATTTAATGTATTTATTGTTGTTTATGTATTTTAAATACACAGGGGGTGTATGTTGTTTATTGCTATGTTTATTGGGGGCAAATGTCCACAATAAACATGCTATTCTGCCTTAACCCCTTCATTGCCTTAGCGGCTATACGCTATGGTAATGAAGCAGCATTTATGTATTTTAATAATATTGTGCGGAAGCAGGGGGTCTCTGAGGGGGTCAATGTGGCTCAGAGACACCCTGCTTCCCGAGTTACAGGCCCCGGTTTGGGGCATCGGTTACAGTGTCTCCGCCATATTTATAGCGGATACGGCACGAATGGGGTGCTATAAAGATGGCGGCGACACTTCCACCCGATGACACATACTGGGGCCTGTAACTCAGGAAGCAGGGGTCCCTGGTCCACAAAGCAATGCGGTTCAGCTCAGGGGACCCCCTGCTCACAGTACACTATTATTAAAAATACATTCATGCTGCTTCGTTACCGTAGCACATAACCGCAAAGGTAAGGAATGAGTGTTTATTTATATATGTGTTTTACTCATAGTGTGGATGTGCAGAGGGTCTCTGGAGCTGAACCGCTTTGGTTTTAGGTCCGGGGACCTCCTGCTTCTCGAGATACAGCCCCCTTTAGGGGGTGCCGGTATCCCTCTGCTTTGTTTACATTCCGCGGTCACGTGATCGGGACCTTGAAATGCAGAGGGATACCGGCACCTCATAAAGGGGCCTATATCTCGGGAAGCAGGGGGTCCCCGGACCTGAAACCAATGCGGTTCAGCTCCGGAGGCCCCCTGCACATGTACACTATGAATAAAAGTTGTTTATAAATACTTTATATTTTGCCGATGTTTGTGCTGAGAGCGCGGCTGGTCTCTCTCTGCTGCAAACACCTATCGGCAGAAAAGGCCTATCGGCAGGCTATCGGGAGCCAGGCTGTTTCGGCACAGGCTCATCGGCAGTTTTGCTTTCTCAGTAATTCGGCAGGGATCGGCATGGATTAGGCCTTTACTGAATACTGCGAGGGCAAATCGCCAAAATCATGCCGATAGGGAACACTTGCCGAAAGCACTTTTTCGGCGCTTACTGCATAGAGCCCATAGTTTGGAAACATATTTGTGGTCATAATTTGAAAGCTAAAAAGATTAAACCACTTTTAAAACTTGGAGATCACGTTAGGATCTCGAAGTACCAGGGCATATTCAGTAAAGGCTATGAACCGACCTTCCCAGATCAGATATTGATAATTGATGCAGCAAGCACCAAGGGGGTGAAACCTCTCTATAAGCTAACGCAGGGGGGTGCAAACATTTTTCCCTGTGCCCCCTGCCGGCGGTTCCCCTCTCTCCACAATAGCCGCCCTCCCCGCTTACCTTGGCTCCAGCGTTGGCTCCGGCGTCATGACGCCACGTTGCCATAGCAACATGACGTCACATGACACCGTGTTACCATGGCGACGCGTCCAAGAACCGCCGGAGGCAAGGTAAGTCAGGTTTACAGATGCCTTCGCAGCTTCCACGGCACTTAATTTTTCTGGACATGTGCACAATGCAGATAAACATGTACAGACATGTCAGTATTAAAAAGTATTAAGAGAAACCTGCCCGGACATGCCCCTCATATGTATGTGTCTACGTCAACAGTGTGCACAAATCACAAAAATAATAAATATAAATAATACAATTTTTTGGCATAGAGGGATGTCACCCACGATTTTTTGGTGCAGGGGGCGTCACCTACAATTCGGTACCAGATACAGAAGGGGAGGGACCGGACATGGAAGGGGTGGGAACCAGTGTGTGGGGTTTAGACCGAAAGGGGTGGTGCTTAGACTAAATGGGAGCGGGCCGCCTGTCAAAAATAGTTTGACATAATGTCTGTAACTACTGTAATGGAAGCACTCAATCTCCAGGGTATCAACCTGTCGCCCAAAAAGCTTGTTTATTGTTTGTATTGCTGTAAGAGTTATGCAGGTTCCTTTGATCTTAAGAAGCTATGGATCCTGCAAAGTGAGTTTAAATGCTTGTAAACGTCAAATAGCCTGCAATTGACACAGACAGATTTATGATATGCCAAACATTTTTTACACAGTAAAAAGAGAAAAATAAATAATTGCTTTACACACAAATTCATATACAGGGCCTGCTATTTCTCCACATAGAGCATGCCACAGAATATGCTCTTCCAGTACTTTCTTCTGAGTCGCTGTGGATATAGACCTTTACTATACAAACACATACCCACTGCAGAGGATGGGACATTGGTTCTCAAAATGCATTGGGGAACATTTATTTTCCTCTCTCCCTTCTCTGTGAAGAACAGATGATTTTTAATACTGTATATTTACTGTTTATTTAAAAAGTTGAATCAATTAATTCATATTAGAAAGAAGCATTAGTGTCCGATCACATATTCACTTGCTGTATTTATTTTTCCACGTGACCATAACGGCAAGCCAACCCGTAGAAGAAAAGAGAGACAACATTTTTTGATATAGTACCTTGAGCAAAGAGAGAGAGGTACTCCAGTGGTCTTTCAGAAATAGAAAATGTATAACAGTGCGATCAATGTTTCGGTCTGCTCGCGAACCTTTGTGTTCACAAGCCGACCGAAACGTTGATCGCACTGTAATACATTTACGATTCTTGAAAGATCACGGAGTACCACTCTCTCTTCACTTTCTGTATCATCGGTGGTTCCGTGTGTAGCAGGACATGTTTACATCGGGTACCGTGAGTGCACCTTTACTTGGACTATTGATGCAGTACCTTGACACTAAGGGGCTTATTCAATAATCTGATAGGCGGCCAATCAGAAAAAAAACCCTTTCAAGTTCGTGGAAGTTTTCAGCCGATCGCACCACAGGACTTTTTGAATATTCCCATAAGACAGGAGTGATCAACTACAGTCCTCAATGGCCACCAACAGGTCCGGTTTTCAGGATATCCCTGCTTCAGCACAGGTGGTTAAGTCAGTGGCTCAGTCGAAGACCTGTCAATGGCCCTTGAGGACTGGAGTTTGCCACTCCTGATCTAAGGGAAAGAGATTCCTACATACCGTATGTGTCATGGTTGATATTCCAACGCCAGCAGAATAGGTTAGACATCTTTTTACAATTAAATGGCCTCTGAGAAATAAGAACATGTAGTTTTCCTTAGATAAGCCACCCCAAAACTATTTTTTTTTAAAAGCACATCCTGATTTTGAAAGCAAAATTAATCAATTAATTTCATTGCCCTTTAAAACCCCTCTGGCACTGAATGAGTTTAAGGCGATGGTGTGTTCTGAATATAATCATTTAGGGAACCTGGTTTAGTTTTTGCTAGGTGACACGCTGGCAGGTTTGCCCTTTCCCCACTTGTATGAAAAACAATTATTATCCAGTATCAGTGACAATCAAAGACAACCACTGTGAAAAGAACAATGAACAATGTAAAATTAAACACAATATGCATCTGTGTAAACATAGTGAGGGCCGTGTACTTAATAGAAGGTTCTGAAGGACATTTTATTTGTGTAATATTAATTTGCATAATTAAAGGTAAACACATTCTACTAGTTATGGTCACAGAATGTAAAGGATTACTTTGAATTCCATGTTGATTGGACATGTTGTTCTGCTTGGTGTACCTTCTAGTTATGCATTAATATGCTGGTTTAAAAGCTTATATAAAAATATAAGGTACCTCTACTTAATATTTAGAAATGATGGTTAACCACAGCAGTTATAATGTCAGTGTGAAATTCTAAAGCTTAGGTGGTATTTGTTTGAAAGTCAATGTGTCACTGTATAAACACATTTAATTAAATCCAACATATGTTCTCAATATAATCTTGCAAACACCTGGCACTTTTAGGTTCCTTATTACCACGTTAGTTTGCTTTCAAATCGGGGTTCCGCCAAGTTCCGTGAAGAGTCACCAAGGACAAGTTTTCAGAGCAATACACATTGTTCCTAAACAAGTTGTCTTATTGATAATCACAGCTACTGTAGCTAGGTTTCTCCAGGGAACCCACCTGGAGGAATCCTGATATAAATCCCTACCCTTAGGGTAC
The DNA here is from genome assembly GCF_040206685.1 of Ascaphus truei. Taxonomy (NCBI): domain Eukaryota; kingdom Metazoa; phylum Chordata; class Amphibia; order Anura; family Ascaphidae; genus Ascaphus; species Ascaphus truei. The sequence goes on from NC_134486.1 coordinate 399,303,569, forward strand.
AACTGTTGACGCTCCCTGAATGTCATGATGTCCGGCATAACATAGGCCTTCATGCTATTTCTACTGGTTGTCTATGGAGATCATGCAATTGTGATCGCAATGTAAGCGAAAGCAGGAGTGAAAGAGATGAATGAAAAGTAATTGCTGTAATAAAATAATGTTTTCTCTCTCCCCCCGCTCAAATTGAATCATTATTTTGTGCCCAGGCTAGCCTGTGTTAAAGTGCCTTGGTGTGTTTTAATGAAGGATTTCTTGAATTTTAAAGAAAGTTGCCCATTTCCTGTAAGTGGCACACACATTTGTGAAAGTCCTCATATATTGTGTGCGTGCATTACTATTATTATTGTTCCTGTAAGCGGACCATCCCACCCTGTTGGGATCCCTTACAGGTGGAGGCGCTGTATCCGAAGAATCAGGTAACCCCAGGCTCCCAGCGGCGGAGGTTCAGGCCTTCTGTGAGCCTATCAGGTAACGCACCATACACAGTAACAGAGGTGTATTTCCACACATGGTCCCTATCTGCGATTGGGGGAGGGGGGGAATATGTGTTACATATCTATATGGATTGGCCACTTATACTAAACCAATAAATACCTAGGAAGTCTGATCAGTGCATACTATGGGGCCTATGCAGAGAGCAGCGCTATTTCGAAATTCGCCATTTTTTGGAGAAAATCGCGCAGAAAGCAGCAGAAAATGGCGAGTTCCGAAAAACGCGCCAATTTTTCTTTTCTATTTGTAAAACTCGCCTCGCGGCTGGCGAGAACCTCAATCTCGCCAGTTTTAAAAATATCCGTATGCAGAGAGGCGCGAACGGCATCTAGCGGCTGTTCGCGCCAATAAAATGGCGCAATTGTCTCCGTTTTGCCTCGCCAAAAAAAACTGCCGCTCGCGGCCATTGCAAAGGGAAAAAAAAGGCGCGAATTTGTTTTAACACATTTCTGAAGCGCGCATCTCGCCAATTTAAACTCGCCACACGCATCCATGTTAAACATAGCAGAATTCGCACTTTTCTGCATATGGAGATTAAAACTCTCCAAAAAAGCTACTTTTTAATAAATTCGCCAATTTTAAAATTCGCTGCTCTCTGCATAGGCCCCTATATCTTACAGCTAGCACACCACTGATACTGACAACTAAGTATCTGATTTGTATCAGAACGGTGGTTACTACAGTATGTGAACTTGATACTTTTGTTACTTTTCAAACCACATCATACACTGGCTTCTGTATTTACTGCTGAGAGGCACAGGCTTGTGGTGCCAGGGCCTGTGCAGCAAATTTTATTTTTAATATTCTCTTGCTATATATATATATATATATATATATATATATATATATACAGCTAAACCCCGTTATAACGCGCCTCGTTATACCGCGATTCGGTTATAACGCGGTTTTCCCGTGGCTCCCGTTTTAAAAAAAAAAAAAAAAATTTAAAAAAAAAAATTTTTTTTTTCATTTTTTTTTTGCACACTGCACACACTGCACACACTGCACACACTCACTGCACACACACTGCTCATTGCTCACACTGCCACACACACTGCACACTGCACACACACTGCTCATTGCTCACACTGACACTGCACACACACTGCACACTGCACACACACTGCTCATTGCTCACACTGCACACACTGACACACTGCACACACACTGCACACTGCACACACACTGCTCATTGGACACACTGCACACACACTGCACACTGCACACACACTGCTCATTGGACACACTGCACACACACTGCACACTGCACACACACTGCTCATTGCTCACACTGCACACACTGACACACTGCACACACACTGCACACTGCACACTGCTCACACTGCACACACTGACACACTGCACACACACTGCACACACACTGCACACTGGACACACTGCACACACACTGCACACTGCACACACACTGCTCATTGGACACACTGCACACACACTGCACACTGCACACACACTGCTCATTGCTCACACTGCACACACTGACACACTGCACACACACTGCTCATTGGACACACTGCACACACACTGCTCATTGCTCACACTGCACACACTGACACACTGCACACACACTGTACACTGCACACACACTCCTCATTGCTCACACTGCACACACACTCACACACACTTACAGACACTCACACACACTCACACACACTTACGCACACGCACACACACTCACACACACACTTACGCACACTCACGCACACTCACACACACTTACACACACTTACACACACTTAGACACTCACAGACACTCACAGACACTCACACACACTCACACACACTTACACACACTTACACACACTTAGACACACTTAGACACACTTAGACACTCACAGACACTCACAGACACTCACACACTCTTTCACACACTTACACACACACTCAGACACTTACACACACTCACACCCACATACACACACCCATATACACACACACTTTCTCTCCCATATATACATACACACACACACTCTCTCACTCTACACAGACGGGGGGTGGGGTCGGAGCACAGGAAAGGCCGCGACCAGCACCACCACCCGCTCCCCCCCCTCCTCCCGCGCAGGCAGCGGGAGCGCCAGGGACAGCGGTGTGGAGAAGAAACCCCCCGCTACCACCTCCATGCAGGCAGCGGGATCTGAGGTAAGCGGCGACCTGAGGGACATCCCCGCTCTCATCTCCTGCCCCGCGGGCTGTCACACGGTGACAGGGGGAAGCGGGGACAGGAGGGACATCCCCGCTCCCATCTCCTGCCCCGCGGCCTGTCACACGGTGACAGGGGGAAGCGGGGACAGGAGGGACATCCCCGCTCCCATCTCCTGCCCCGCGGCCTGTCCCGCGGTGACAGGGGGAAGCGGGGACAGGAGGGACATCCCCGCTCCCATCTCCTGCCCCGCGGTGACAGGGGGAAGCGGGGAGCGGAGGGACATGCCCGCTCCCATCTCCTGTCCCGCGGGATGAATATGCGCTAAAGCGCGGCGGCCATTTTTTTTTCTCGCGACCCCGTTAGTAACGCGGTGGTCTCGGGGTGGACCCCGAGACCCGCGTTATAACGGGGTTTAGCTATATATATATATATATATATATTTTAGCTTACTGTGGTGGGTATTAACCCTATACTACAATATCTGTGTGTTTTTTGCGTCGTTTTCCCACTGACCCTTCATTTTAATTTTTGTGTACAGCTCTAATAAAGTTTTTGACACTTTTAATACTACCATTTATTTCAACCATTATTTCATATCATTTTGGGATCTGAGTGCCCTCATCTGTGGGGATATCTTTCTTTCCCTTTCAGTTCGTCAAAGATTTATTTCAGCATTTTTTTTGTAAGTGTTCTATTGAGACTGGTGCATAGTCTCATTTAGGGGTGGCCAACTCAGTCCTCAAGGGCCATCAACTGGTCAGGGTTTCAGGATATCCCAGCTTCAGCACAGGTGGCTCAGTCGAAGACTGGAATATTGCTCTGTCGAAGACTAAGCTACTGATTGAGCTACCTGTGCTGAAGCAGGGATATCCTGAAAACCTGACCTGTTGGCAGCTCTTAAGGACTGCAGTTGGCTACCCCTGGCCTAACTGATATGAAGTCTGAAATGGCAATACAATGATTTATTACTGTTTGTTTATTTGACATTATTCACATTGTAGCTATACACAAACCTTGTGTAAGGAATACGCTCCACGGTTTACTGGTTGCCTTACCTTGCAGACCGGTGCAGTTCTGGAACAGCTCTCCTGAGGTTTGCTGCAGCCTGGATTCACTCACCAAAGCAATACACACTCCCTCTGGTATCTACTGCAGCTGTGCAGCCTATCACTGCAACCTATACTTGCATTCACTCATTGGAGCAGTACAGTTCACACCCCCACCGGGGATTGGCCCGCGGGCCTTTAAGTATTGCTTTCCCATAATGCTCCCGGCCGAGCATAGTCCTTACTGGATGTCACTACCTGTTCTGCCACAAGCTCCTGCTTGTTCTCCTGTGCTGAAGCGGAGGTTCCGCCCTGCGTCCTTCAGCTTCCTTCAAGCTCCCGCTTGTTCTTCTGTGCTGAAGCGTGGGTTCCGTCCTGCGTCCTTCAGCTTCCTGTTCTCCTGTGCTGAAGCAGAGGTTTCGTCCCTGCGTCCTTCAGCCTCCTGGATTCCTGCACTGAAGCGGAGGTTTCGTTCCTGCGTCCTTCAGCCTCCTGGATTCCTGCACTGAAGCGGAGGTTTCGTCCCTGCGTCCTTCAGTCTCCTGGATTCCTGCACTGAAGCGGAGGTTTCCCTGTGTATCTTCAGCTTCCTGGTTCCTGGGGCCTACTCTTTCCCTAATCTAGAGAGGCCGTGTCCTGGTTCCTGCGCTGTTACAGAGGATTCCCCAGCCGCTCAGGACTCTTGCGCTGTAGCACTGGTGCACCCGTGCAGCAAAGCGGTGTGCTATTCTGGTCTGCCTACCATCTCCTGTGACCAGTACCATGGGCCATGGTCGTCGCTCGCGCAGAGGCCAACCCCGCGCTTGCTGCCTCAGAGACTTAAAACAGTATCTGGCCAGTGTTTTGGCCATTGCAAACAGTGCTTTCTCCCCTGATTCCCCTTTTGCTGGGGATGAGGTGAGCCCTGTGGAACTGGTCAACGCCTGTAATACACTCAATGCCCTGGCTTTATCTTTGGACATTCCTTTAGTACTCCCGGACCCTTCCGTCATGGTGGCTTTCGCTCACGAGACGCTGCATATACTTTCCTGCGTATTGGATGATCGCTTGTTAAAACAGGATCGTCTTTTGGCCTCTAACGCCATCCTTTGGCGGTTTCCCTCGGCTGCCAGTCCTGTCGCTAAACCGGGAGACGTATCTCCCTCTCCGGGAGATGACCCAACGGAACCATTACCAATATCTCCCAGCGTAGTAACTGCCACAGTCCCTAGCTCTGATGGTATGGCCGGGTTCCCTGACACCAATGATATGTTTACGTTAACCCCTGCCGATCAGTCCTGTCAGGTTCCCCAGGAGGATACATATGGTTCTCTACCCAACACTAATGTTCTACTATTAGAGAATAAGTCCCTTAGTTCCCCTATTTCTAACTCCGAATCTGTCACTCCAGGTCTTGAGGGTTTTCCAGCTTTAACCTCTGTTAGGCAGTCCTGTGCGCTTTCTCCGTCAGAGAAAGAATCCCTAAGTTCTGTTTCCAGGGTCATTTCTGTATTAACCCCTGTGGGGCAGCTCTCTGAGTTTCCTTTGGTAAATCCCGGTTCTCTGTCAGTCATGGTCACGCCCCTAGCTCCAGAGGAGAGATTCCTGGTCTCTCCTAATACAGAGAGAAGATTACCTATGTTTTACTCTCAGGCACTGTCTGCATTAACCCCTGTAAATTCTTGCTGCCTCCAAGTTAATGCCTTCGTTCTAGCCTCAGAGAATGAGTCCACAAGTCAGACAGCAGAGGTTGCATTGAGGGATTCCCATAACCGTACGGAGTCCTTAGATATTCTTTGCTATAAATCCCCTGCTTCAGCTCAAGTTTCCGCAGTTTCGTCTCCGGAGACTTCGGCTAAAGTTCTGGTTCCTGATAAATGTATTCAGGAGTCAGGTTTTTCCCTAAGCTTGGTCGCAGAGTTCCTTCTCCCGGGTATTTCACTGAACCAGCCTGTCGCCCACATAGCGGTGATCCCTGCTTCAGCACATAGTTTCCACATTATGGAGTCTGCAGTAATTTCTGGTTTCCCAGACATTCCTTACCAAATACCTACTTCAGAGACCAGTACAGTTATGATTAACCCCCGTGTACTGTCTGAGTTCTCCTCCTCTTTAAGCTTAGGGTTAAAAGCATACAGTAGTCTGTATGTCCCTCCTGGGGTTCATATTGTGTTCCCAGGAATGTTTGCTGACGCACGGTTTTCTCCCAAAAGTGACGCTTTTTCATATAGATTAGTTAAAAGCTTGCACACTGTTTCCCTTTTCGCTGAATTGTGTCTTACTAGTTTTGAGACTCTGAGAGGTAATGATTCTCCTTCTGATTCTGAAGCTCTTCCTACAATGAGTATCCTGTCTGGGGGTTCCCCTGATTTCTCTATCCAGGCTAATTCTCCAGGGATCAGCATATCTGTGGTCACTCCCTTAGTACTGTCTGAGGTCACCATGCATATATTACAAGTCCTGGGGTTTAAATCTGAGTTTTTTAGCTGTCCTGCCTTTGCTGAAACCCAGTCCCTCAGCACTGTGTCTAAATATGTCCCAGCAAACATGGGGTTACTCTGGGAAGAAATTAAAGCTCCTGTCTTAAAGGGTATTTTTTCTCACATGTCCAGCAAATCTAGAACCTCAGTAATTTTTTCTAAGTCACATCAATACATCTGATTTTTTTCTCTAATCAAACCCAGACACCCTCACTATCGGTTAGGAGTCCTATGATCAGAGATTTTGCACTAGAAAACACACCTATTCATGTTTTTGTCAGGTTAGGTACCCCTGAGGTTAGGGTCATTGCAGTTTCGGAAAAGACTCCTTGTACTCCTAAGGTGCCTGTCATTAAGAGTTTTCATAGTTCATACTTGCTGCTTGTTGATTCTCAGGGCCCTGTCACTGAGGTACAGACTTCAGCTTCTGATGTTAGCTTCCCTCCCACCACTACCCTGGCTCTGCCTTTTCTCAAGCTACTGATTTGAAAATCCCAAGGACTATTCCTGATTCACTGACAATACTATCTTCCTATGAAGATTTCCCAGTATTGGAGAGCTCTACTGTTGTTTGCTTCTCTGCTCCTGCTAAACCATGGTTTTGTCCCTCGGAATTTTCGGTTGCCCCTGTTATTTCCTCTCAGTTGGAAATACTCTGTACGTATCCCAAGATTTCGGTCCCTATGCCTGGTTTACTGCTTGCCTTGTCACCTTCCATACCAATACCGGGAGATGCTTCCAACCAGCCTATACCCTTACTAACCATTACCTGGGAGCCTTCTAGAGGAAAAATTCCTCGCAAATTCCAACATGCAGTGGTTAGCCAAGACTTTTTCTGTTACAAAGTTCCTCCTGGTGTATTCGATCAACTATCAGGGCCGCTGATCCTAGATTCAGGTTCCTTTATTAAAGACTGGGCTTTCAGTGGGGGTTCTTCTGCCATTTCTGCTCTGGAACTCTCTGGTTCTTCACAGCCCTGGATTTCCAGGACATTTTGCGAGGCGAGCCATGTACCAAGGATGTTTCTTCCATCAATCTCATATCCTAGAACTGTACTCACCAAAGAACTGCTCGTTTACGGATGCCCTTTCTACCTAAAGAATTTTAGGAGCAACTCAATGTCCCCAAGGCTCATGGATGGTCCTGTCTGGCCACAGTTCTCACCGGGGGGTGGGGGTACACTAAGGACTAATCACGAGTCTCTGGAGCACGACTCTAACCCCAATCCTAGACGGTTCAGCAACAGTTCCCGGCCCTCCAACTCTATGAGTGCTCATGTTCGCCCGGAGGTCACGCGTGAAGGGGGGGGGGACTGTAAGGAATCCGCTCCACGGTTTACTGGTTGCCTTACCTTGCAGACCGGTGCAGTTCTGGAACAGCTCTCCTGAGGTTTGCTGCAGCCTGGATTCACTCACCAAAGCAATACACACTCCCTCTGGTATCTACTGCAGCTGTGCAGCCTATCACTGCAACCTATACTTGCATTCACTCATTGGAGCAGTACAGTTCACACCCCCGCCGGGGATTGGCCCGCGGGCCTTTAAGTATTGCTTTCCCATAATGCTCCCGGCCGAGCATAGTCCTTACTGGATGTCACTACCTGTTCTGCCACAAGCTCCTGCTTGTTCTCCTGTGCTGAAGCGGAGGTTCCGCCCTGCGTCCTTCAGCTTCCTTCAAGCTCCCGCTTGTTCTCCTGTGCTGAAGCGGAGGTTCCGCCCTGCGTCCTTCAGCTTCCTTCAAGCTCCCGCTTGTTCTTCTGTGCTGAAGCGGAGGTTCCATCCTGCGTCCTTCAGCTTCCTGTTCTCCTGTGCTGAAGCAGAGGTTTCATCCCTGCGTCCTTCAGCCTCCTGGATTCCTGCACTGAAGCGGAGGTTTCGTCCCTGCGTCCTTCAGTCTCCTGGATTCCTGCACTGAAGCGGAGGTTTCCCTGTGTATCTTCAGCTTCCTGGTTCCTGGGGCCTACTCTTTCCCTAATCTAGAGAGGCCGTGTCCTGGTTCCTGCGCTGTTACAGAGGATTCCCCAGCCGCTCAGGACTCTTGCGCTGTAGCACTGGTGCACCCGTGCAGCAAAGCGGTGTGCTATTCTGGTCTGCCTACCATCTCCTGTGACCAGTACCATGGGCCATGGTCGTCGCTTGCGCAGAGGCCAACCCCGCGCTCCTAAGCTGAAGCGGGGCTCTCCTGACTACCTGTTGCCGAACTCTTGCCTGAACAATGTTTATCCTGATGTCTCCTGTCCTGACCCTGGCTTGAACAACGACGACGCTGTCTTCTCCTTTCCTGATTCTGCTACGTATGACAACGAACTGCGCAATCCGGATCAGCCTGCGCGGTCTCAGGTCGGTGCTTTTACAACCCCATCTCAGCCTCGCGGTCCGACCCTGGTTTGTGGCGAGCAGAACCCTGACACCTTTTTACTTCTGTAACCGCTTAGAAGGCATAGAAATAAATTTCCCCATTAAATATTCTTACAGAGGTATTACCACTATTTGAGGCCATGACTGGAAGCTTTAATAATATATATTTCATGATACTAAATGTATTTTATTTTCTCAGTGATAGTGTACACAGCGCTATGTAGAGAACTATATATAGAACTATGCAGGCATAACAGGTCCCAGACCCATGGAGCTTACAATCTAATTAGTGATGCCTAAGGCACAGGGAGATTGAATGTGTTGTCCACGGTCACATGTAGAGTTTACACTGGGGCAGTGAACCACCTACCCACTCCTTCAGCCCTGACACATCCAAGGAGGTGAGTTTAAATAATAAATATTTGCGGACTTTCCGTATGACACCCTGTGGGTGAAGACATGCCTGGCAGCTCCTGCCAGCACAACAATGAAACAAACAAATAACCTAAATCAAAATATTCAATTAACACATAGGGCTCTTTGGCCAACATCCCCAAAAGGAAGCTAACCTTTACTACGCCTCAGGTCCCCTTCATAGAAGTGGGAGCAAAGGTGTGCTAAAGCTTAGCATCCACTTGTGGCCCTATGTATCAAAGACAAAATGTTGGCACAAAGTTGTAATTTTGTCGCAACTTGCATTGAAAATAACCTCTCCCAGACTGCGTCTATGTAGTAACCTTATTTGCTCCCTTTTGGGGTCTGTCTGTGTGTGTGCAGTGAGATGAGGGATATATTGAGAACATGGGAGGAGTTATATTTTCACGTTGGCACGTGTCTATATAATTGAGAAATGTGCGACTTGTGTAACTTTTCTTGATGCTTTTCTGCGTTGGTTTTCTCATTCACCTTAAACGTTTCACTTAAGAGCCGTACTGTACACGAGCTCAGCATGCGCCAAAATCTACAACAGTAAATTAATAAATACGTCGCATTTCAGACAGAAACAAATAATATTTTGTGAAAGCAAAAGCGTCAGTGTAGGCTACTTTCTTCATATCCCCTGGAGACAATTTAACCTCAGGGCTCATTCCCCACTGTCCAGAACAGAGTTCTGGTTTGTTCAATGCTCTCTCTTTAATGATTTCTCTAATAATAATGGACAACATAAAGAACAACTTAGGGTATCATGCAGTAAGCGGCGAAAAAATGCATTCGCCATTTTAGGAATTCGCCATGTTTTTGGCGAGTTAAACTGTCTGTATGCTGTAAGGGGCGAATCCCTGGCGAATGAATTAGCCACCACCATTTGATGAAATGGCGTGTAACCGGTGGCGGGACGGCTGCCTGGCGAGAAACTGCCGAGAAGCCGTCCCCTGCCGAGTTGTGTTTGCAGCAGAGAGAGATCCGCTGCTCTCTCGGCGCAAACATCAGCACAATAAAAATTATTTTTAAAACAACTTTTATTCATAGTGTACATGTGCAGGGGGTCTCCGGAGCTGAACCGCATTGGTTTCAGGTCGGGGGACCCCCTGCTCCCCGAGATACAGCCCCCTTTATGAGGTGCCGGTATCCCTCTGCATTTAAAGGTCCCGATCACGTGACCGCGGCATGTAAACAAAGCAGAGGGATACCGGCACCCCATAAAGGGGCCTGTATCTCGGGGAGCAGGGGGTCCCCGGACCTAAAACAAAAACATTTCTGCTCCGGAGACCCTCTGCACATCTACACTATGAGTAAAACACACATATCAATAAAGACTCGTTCCTTACCTTACAGGGTATCTGCTACGGTAGCGAAGCAGCATGAATATTTATTTAATAATACTGTACAGTGAGCAGGGGGTCCCCCGAGCTGAACCGCATCACTTTGTGGACCAGGGACCCCCTGCTTCCTGAGTTGCAGGCCCCGGTATGTGTGATCGGATGGGCAGTGTCGCTGCCATGTTTATAGCGTCCCATAGGCTACGTGCCTGCAACAAACATGGCATCCACACTGTAACCAATGCCCCAAACCGGGGCCTGTAACTCGGGAAGCAGGGGGTCTCTGAGCCACAAATAAATGTGGTTCAGCTCAGGGGGCCCCCTGCTCCCGCACAATATTATTAAAATACATTAATGCTGCTTCATTACCATACCGGATAGCCGCTAAGGTAATGAAGGGGTTAACGCATAATAGCATGTTTATTGGGGACAAATGCCCCCAATAAACATAGCAGCAATACACAACATACAATACAGTAATGGGCAACATTACTATTATCCACAAATGGATAATAGTGCAGTTGTCCATTTAAAATACATACTCAACAATAAAGACATTAAATACATATAGCACTCACCCATGTGCGGCTGCCACGATGAAGGCCATCCTCATCTTCATCATGCCCATGCACCATCCGCTTCTGCAAAACAGACACAAGAATTAAAACATCCAATGTAATGTCCCCTAACCCCTTAATCACCATAGCGGTTATTAACCGCTACAGTCATTAAGGGGTTAACCCACCATCACCCACATACCCTCCCCCACTAACCCCCCAACCACCCTCACCCACTACCCACAGGGGAGTCCTACCAAATACCCTTGGGGCCAATACCCCCTCCCCCAGCACATACAGTACAATAATGTGCCAAATAACTATTATCCACATAAGGATAATACATTATTTGGCCATTATTAAACACATTAAATACCGTAATAAAGTAAAGAAAATTGTACTAACCTCATCAATAAGAAGGCTCCGTCGCCAGCATCATCCTTGGGGTCCGTTGCCAAAATAATAAATAGCCAATACATCACAATTACATTAACATACCAAGGAACCCCTTAATCACCTTTTCGGGTACTAACCTCAAAGGTAATTAAGGGGTGAAGCCATCCTGCAATGGCAACACCACTTATGCATAACATCCTCAATGAATTAAAAAGCAATTTACAACACAAATCTCATGTAATCATTCAATCTGAAGCCTCAAATGCCACTTAAAACATTGCATTTACAGTGTATACATGTAGCATAACATGTAAACTACATGTACACGCTGCAAATCAATGTTAACAATACAGTAATCCAACTCAAATAGCCTGACATCACAAGAAGTATATTATGTCAGCAAATAAAGTCACCATCAATGAATTAACAGACATGAATTACATCCCTAAACAATTAAAATACCATCCATACCAATTACACAATTAACTATAGCTTTACTTAACTATAGCAGAGAACAAGTTCAAAACATACAAAAAAGGACACCAACATTTACAATATACTAAAGCAAGACTCTCCATAACCTACAGTACAGCATAAAGCCCCAAACTTACATCTCTCTAATAATAAAATACATTTAACACACATCTATGCATAGCAGCATAGCCACAATCATTTACAATACAGAAAATCAAGCTTTAACAACACTATCATTTCTTACCCTGTATGTATATATCTCTCTAGACATACATACATACATACATACAGTGGCAAGAAATGATATGCATAAAAAAAAAATGAAGACATGAAAAAGCAAAAAAAAACACATTAACATTAAATACATTTCTTTATTTAACTTACCATTACTTGCCCTCACCGACTCCCGTTGATCAGCTTACTCACGAACCAATCCACGAACAGGAACCCATAAAATAAAAAACCATAAAATAATAAACATTAAAATAATAAAACACGACAATCCAGGGGTCTTCTAGTTGTAATCCATCTTCATCTGTATTCTTCTACCTTCTTCCGGGGTCTTCTTGCCGTCCGGTGAAACGCCCTGGTCTTCTTTCTTCAGAGGAGGTCCTTCCTCCTCGGCGTCTGGCTTCAAAATGAGACGACATACACTGGCGACACACTTTATTCGAGCTCGGCTAGTCCCACGAATTCGGGTATACCCGGGTGTATTGAGGTTTGTGACTGTTTTCTGCCCGAGTGCATTGAGTTATTTTCCGGCAGGGATTGAAGCATTTTATTCCCACTGGCTGCAATACTGCACAGTACATATATATATACTGCATTACAATTCATGAATTTATGCCATCTGGTAGACACGCGAAGCATTGCAGCCTATTAAATCCTAATCATTATCATTTAACAGATCAGCCGCCCGTCAGCCAGGCATGAACCCAGGCTGGGAAGGCAAATGCAATGGGGCTTGTCAGAGGTGAGGAGCGGCGCATTCCAGGTATCTGCCAGGTACATACCGGGTATTTGCTCGAATAAAGTGTGTCGGTGCAGTAGGCTTTTAAAGGCCTATGACGTCACATTTTCGTCATATGGTTCCCACGGCCCTGATTGGGCCGTGAAAACCATGTGTTTTGGCCGATGTAAAAAAAATGATGACGTCACTTAAAGGCAATGACAGCACAGCCAATCAGAATGGCTTTGCTGCAATTGCCTTTAAGATGTCGTCATGAAAAGACACATGGCCGGACTCACATGGTACGGCAAATCAGAGCGTGGGAAGTCTATCCCTACTCTGATTGGTTCAAGTACCATGTGACAGAGGCTTTCAATGATGTCACATCCTTTCTCCCCCAAGCCTCTGTCACATGGTACTTGAACCAATCAGAGTAGGGATAGACTTCCCACTCTCTGATTGGCTGCCGTACCATGTGAGTCCGGCCATGTGTCTTTTCATGACGTCATCTTAAAGGCAATTGCAGCAAAGCTATAGTTAATTGTGTAATTGGTATGGATGGTATTTTAATTGTTTAGGGATGTAATTCATGTCTGTTAATTCATTGATGGTGACTTTATTTGCTGACATAATATACTTCTTGTGATGTCAGGCTATTTGAGTTGGATTACTGTATTGTTAACATTGATTTGCAGCGTGTACATGTAGTTTACATGTTATGCTACATGTATACACTATAAATGCAATGTTTTAAGTGGCAATTGAGGCTTCAGATTGAATGATTACATGAGATTTGTGTTGTAAATTGCTTTTTAATTCATTGAGGATGTTATGCATAAGTGGTGTTGCCATTGCAGGATGGCTTCACCCCTTAATTACCTTTGAGGTTAGTACCCGAAAAGGTGATTAAGGGGTTCCTTGGTATGTTAATGTAATTGTGATGTATTGGCTATTTATTATTTTGGCAACGGACCCCAAGGATGATGCTGGCGACGGAGCCTTCTTATTGATGAGGTTAGTACAATTTTCTTTACTTTATTACGGTATTTAATGTGTTTAATAATGCCAAATAATGTATTATCCCTATGTGGATAATAGTTATTTGGCACATTATTGTACTGTATGTGCTGGGGGAGGGGGTATTGGCCCCAAGGGTATTTGGTAGGACTCCCCTGTGGGTAGTGGGTGAGGGTGGTTGGGGGGGTTAGTGGGGGAGGGTATGTGGGTGATGGTGGGTTAACCCCTTAATGACTGTAGCGGTTAATAACCGCTATGGTGATTAAGGGGTTAGGAGACATTACATTGGATGTTTTATTTCTTGTCTGTTTTGCAGAAGCGGATGGTGCATGGGCAGGATGAAGATGAGGATGGCCTTCATCGTGGCAGCCGCACATGGGTGAGTGCTATATGTATTTAATGTCTTTATTGTTGTGTATGTATTTTAAATGGGCAACTGCACTATTATCCATTTGTGGATAATAGTCATTGTGCCCATTACTATACTGTATGTTAGGGGGGTATAGGTGTTGTTGGGGTCATGTATATATATATATATATATATATATATATATATATATATATATATATATATATTTATTTAGTTAGTTAGTGTGGGGCTGGTGTGTGTATTTTTTATTATTGTGGGTAGTGGGGTTGGGTGAAGGGGGTATTAGCCCCAACGGTGGTTGTTTAGGGCTTGCGGGTGGGTAGCGGGAGGCCTTAACCCCTTCATGACCGTAGCGGTATTAACCGCTATGGTCGTGAAGGGGTTAAGTGCACCCGCAACCCCCCCGCAAGCCATAAACAAACAAGGGCCAAATACCCCCTTCACCCACCCCCGCTACCCACAATAAACCTGGCACGGCTCTTTAACTCCCTCATTGCCTTAGCGGTTAACCGCTAAGGTAATGAAGTGGGCTTTAAATGCATTTTTCCTGCCTCGGATGCATGCCGGGGGGCTCCGGTGCTGATATTAATGGTATCAGCTCCGGAGACCCCCGGCATCAATCCCAGCCAGGAAAAAGGCCTGATTTTTTCTAAGTGCCGATCCGCCACTCATCCGCTGCCTCTGAGCAGCAACTTGCCAACTTTTTCTTGCGTGGCTGATCCGCCAACAAAACGGTATTCTAGAGAGGCGAATAGCTCCGCTTAGCTACTCGCCTCTACTAGAATACAGGGTGGCTGAAAAAGTTTGATTTTTTTGGCGAAAAGTGCGTTCTCGCCCCGCCACCGGCGAGAAAAAAAAAACTGCCACCAAAACTGGCGTTTTTTTTTAATCTCGCCACTTTCTCGCCCGTTACTGAATACGGATAGGCTTTTTTGGCGGAAAAGTGGCGAGAAGTGCCTTTTCGACGCTTACTGCATGAACCCCTTAATCTTTATTGGAATACAGCTAAAGCCTGTCTGAGAGGAGAAACAATATAAGAATTGCACCAAAAGTACTTACTGTAAACCAAAATGTAAAATCATCCACAGACACAAAAAAACGTGTTTGTGGGAGAATTTCCATCTCCCATAACTACAGTAACTGTGAACAAATCTTCAAGTGTAAACGTCCAATTCCTGACTGATAAGGTCTCTAAAGCAACTACAGGGCTAAAAATGTTGGTAAAACCTGCTGGTTTTTCATCACAGTTCTTTAAATTATTGATGGACAAAATACCCCCTATTCTTTCTGACTTGGTTAATAATATATTACCAAAGAGAGAGAGAGAACCTGATTTTATTGTAACTGAAGTTATTTTGCTCTTTGTATTGGTATACATTGTGTGCCATGGTAAGAAAATGTTAGCTCAACTTCAGCTCCTGTCCGCCAAAGGAAAAGTAGGGCATTGAGTGTCTGAGGCCGGTATGAATAATCTTCTTCTTCTTTTACTATATATTTCTGAAAGCGTCATATGTTTCCGTGTCTGTATGTGTCTCCCTGTGTCCCTCCCTGTGTCCCTCCCTGTGTCCCTAGCGGAAATCCCATTGGACCTTGGGCCAGGCCAATGAGATTGATCCCTTGGCCCGCCGCCCCCGCATACCTCTCATTGGCCTGAGGCGGAGTGACGGGCCAAAGGAGAGACGGAGAGACACACAAACGCACACACGCACACACGCACACACACTTCTTCCTCACCCCCGAGACCCGCCCCCCCTCACCCAAACCTCACCTCCCCCCCCTCCATCATCACCCCCCCTCACCCGCAACTCACCACCCCTCGCGGCGCCCTGCTTGGCCGCGCGGGTGGGGGGTTTAGCGCTGCCACCGCTCCCATCACCTCACAACCCTCAGGGGCGACGCAGCAGCCCTACCGCCTCCTTCCACCCTCCTCACAGCCTGCAAACCTGCTTGGCCGCGCACTGCGGGACCTGCCAGCGGGAGGAGCAGGGCAGTGGCGGCCGCGGCGGGGACACCTCACCACGTGACTCCCACCCACCTCCCCAAATATTCCACTACGGCCGCCGCGTGAGGTATGAGGGGGGGGTGGAAAGCCGTGCCGCCCGCTATCTTCAAGCCGCCACGTGAGGTATGGGGGGGGGTTGGAGGGAATGGCGTGCTGCCCGCTATCTTCATGCCCCTAAAGCCACGGCATGTGGGGGGGGGTGGGGGTTGGATGCCAGCCTGAAACTAGCTTCATGCCGCCGCGGGGGGGTAAGATGCAGGGGGGAAATGCAGGCCTGCCCGCCCGCTATCTTAAGGCCTCCGCCTGAGGTATAGGGGCTGCAGGGGGCGGGGGTAGTGGGAGATGTCACTAAATAACCCACCCAGTCACTAAATAACCCACCCACCCACCCAGTCACTAAATAAAAGTCACTAAATAAACCCAGTCACTAAATAACCCACCCACGCAGTCACTAAATATAGTCACTAAATAACCCACCCACCCAGTCACTAAATAACCCACCAAGTCACTAAATAAAAGTCACTAAATAACCCACCCACCCAGTCACTAAATAAAGTCACTAAATAACCCACCCAGTCACTAAATAAAAGTCACTAAATAACCCACCCACCAAGTCACTAAATAACCAACCAACCCACCCAGTCACTAAATAACCCACCCACCCAGTCACTAAATAACCCAAGTCACTAAATAACCCACCCACCCAGTCACTAAATAACCAACCCACCCAGTCACTAAATAACCCACCCACCCAGTCACTAAATAACCCGCCCACCCAGTCAATAAATAACCCACCCACCCAGTCACTAAATAAAGTCACTAAATAAAATCACTAAATAAAAGTCACTAAATAACCCACCCAGTCACTAAATAAAAGTCACTAAATAACCAACCAACCCAGTCACTAAATAAAAGTCACTAAATAAAGTGTCACTAAATAAAAGTCACTAATAACCCACCCACCCAGTCACTAAATAAAAGTCACTAAATAAGTCACTAAATAACCCAAGTCACTAAATAAAGTCACTAAATAACCCACCCACCCAGTCACTGAATAAAGTCACTAAATAACACACCCACCCACCCACCCAGTCACTAAATAAAGTCACTAAATAACGTGTCACTAAATAACCCACCCACCCAGTCACTAATTAAACCCAGTCACTAAATAAAGGTCACTAAATAACCCACCCACCCACTCAGTCACTAAATAAACCCACCCACTCAGTCACTAAATAACCCAAGTGTCACTAAATAATGGTCACTAAATAAAGGGCAATAAATAACCCACCCAGTCAATAAATAACCGACCCACCCAGTCACTAAATAACCCACCCAGTCACTAAAAAAAAGTCACTAATTAACCCCCCCAGTCACTAAATAACACACCCACCCACCCAGTCACTAAATTACACACCCACCCAGTCACTAAATAACACACTCACCCACCCAGTCACTGAATAACAAACCCACCCACCCAGTCACTAAATAACACACCCACCCACACAGTCACTAAATAAATCATCCACACACACAGTCACTAAAGAAACCCAGTCACTAAATAAAACTCACTTAATAAACCCACACACCCACCCAGTCACTAAATAACCCACCCACCCACCCAGTCACTAAATAAAGTCACTAAATAACCCACCCACCCACTCAGTCACTAAATAAACCCACCCACTCAGTCACTAAATAACCCAAGTGTCACTAAATAATGGTCACTAAATAACCCACCCACCCACCCAGGCAATAAATAACCCACCCAGTCAATAAATAACCCACCCACCCAGTCACTAAATAACCCACCCACCCAGTTACTAAATAAAAGTCACTAAATAACCCACCCAGTCACAAAATAACACACCCACCCACCCAGTCACTAAATAACACACCCACCACCCAGTCACTAAATAACACACCCACCCACCCAGTCACTAAATAACACAAAGTCACTAAATAAATCACCCACCCACCCAGTCACTAAAGAAACCCAGTCACTAAATAAAACTCACTAAATAAACCCACACACCCACCCAGTCACTAAATAAAAGTCACTAAATAACCCACCCACCCAGTCACTAAATAACCCACCCACCCACCCAGTCACTAAATAAAGTCACTAAATAACCCTCCCACCAACCCAGTCACTAAATTAAAGTCACTAAATAAAGATCACTAAATAACCCACCCACGCAGTCACTAAGTAACCCACACACCCACCCAGTCACTAAATAACCAAAAGTCACTAAATAAACCCCAGTCACTAAATAAAGTCACTAAATAAAAGTCATTAAATAACCCACACACCCAGTCACTAAATAACTAAGTCACTAAATAACCCACCCACTCACTCACTAAATAACCCACCCACTCACTCACTAAATAACCCACCCACCCAGTCACTAAATAACCCACCCAGTCACTAAATAATACCATCTCACTAAATAAACCACCCACCCTGTCACTAAATAAAGTCACAAAATAAACGTCACTAAATAAATGTCATTAAATAAAAGTCACTAAATAACCCACCCAGTCACTAAATAACCCACCCACCCACCCCTTGCCTTTCACCCCCCCTTGCCCCTGCCTGCTCCCCCTTGCCCCTGCCCCCCTTGCCCTGCCTCCCCCCCTCCCTTGCCTTCCTCCCCCTTGCCCCTGCCTCCCCCCCTTGCCCCTGCCTTCCCCCCCCTTGCCCCTGCCTTCCCCCCCCTTGCCCCTGCCTTCCTCCCCCCTTGCCCCTGCCTTCCTCCCCCCTTGCCCCTGCCTTCCTCCCCCCTCCTGCCCCTGCCTTTCACCCCCCCGCCCCCTGCCTTTCACCCACCACCTCACACCCCTTCCCACCGTAGTGGGACAGCCACACCGCACTCACCAGCCACTAGCCGACTCACAATAACTTTACAATAAACCATTTTTAAACAACATCGGATTACATTTTCTTCCACGTTTCTTTTCAACATTATTATACAACCTTTCCACCAAATACTCAACCTATTCTTACCCTATTTAGAAATACTACCTATTACGGATTTACATCCCGGGCAACGCCGGGTATATCAGCTAGTACAATTTAAATGTAAAAATATTTACTGTAGTAAGTACCAGTACCCCACCCATCCCCTGTCCCCCCCCCCCCCCCATAAAACCATGATTTATTATTTTGCACACAGGATTAATACCCCAGGCTGCCGGGGGTCCCCAGTGGTCCCGACGGGTGTCTGCAGGCCCTACAGTGCACCCCGGGGGGTACCAACGCTAGGCGCCGTGGGCCTCCAGGTGGTCCCAATGGGTCAACGGGTTGTCCCGCGGGTGTCTGGGGGTCCCCAGGTCATCCCCACAGGTGTCTGGGTCCCTCAGGTGGTTCCCACAGGGGCTGGGGCCTTTGGGTGGTTCCAGCAGGTCCACAGGGCCCCCACAGCTGTGTGGCCCCCGGTTCTTCCCCGCATGTGTTCCCTGTGGGTCCGCAGGTGGTACCCAATGGCATCTGAGGGTCCTTGGGTGCTTCCCACAGGGGTCTGGGGCCCTCGGGTGGTCCTTGCGGGTACCCCGGTTCTTCCCGGCAGGTGTCCCCCGTGGGTCTGCAGGTGGTATCCATGGGTATCCGGGGATCCTTGGGTGGTACCCATGGGTGTCCGGGGGGCCTCAGGTGGTCTCCATGGGTTCCCGCAGCCCTGCAGTACCAATCCTGTATGTAAACAATAAAACTTGTCCTACACTTAAATAAATACACCCCCCCCCACCCCACCAAACACATACAGTAGAGTAATGGACAAAATAACTATTATCTAGATATGGATAATAGATTACCTGCCCATTATTAAACACAACATTAGCCAGCATACATAAATCAAGTAAATAAATACCACTTCTTGTGGTCCCTCTTCTGTTGGCCAGGGAGAGTAGTGTTACACATGATTAATGTGATGTGAATCCCGTAGTAATGAACATTGTATACGTTTGATTGCTTTTCATACATTTCTTTGTGCATGTTTTTTCATCCTGCTGTTTCCCTGTGCTTTTATTGCAGGAATAAAGGTCTAACTTGAGAAAGTCCGTCGAGCCTTTCATTATATTATTTTGAATTGACTCTTCCTAACTCCTTCTACAAGCCCCTAGTGGACTGGGTGTGTCAGCATCCAGATTAGCAACAGATTTATTACTGTTAATAGAAGAGAAACCACAATAAAAAAAAACGGGCAATTAATTGGGAGGTACTGAAAGAGGCAATGGAGTTTTTTTTTTTTATAGTTTCCAATAAATAATCCAAGAAGTGGATACAGGTTTCTTCTTTGCATACTCCAAATGCGTGTGCAAAGGATTATGAGGAAAGTGATAATAGGTTGCATAAATCATGGGTTGATGCTGAGCTGGAGAGCGGTTATGTTGAATCACAGTGCACCGATCACTGTGTCCACAGCACCAAGCCCCCCCCCCCCCCGTCACCCACTCCCCTTGAATTATATTCGCGCATCTGTGCAGTGCACAAACAGCCACATTGTATTTTAACTCCATTTGCCCCTTGAAAGAAGTTTCTAATAGACTTGTGAAAACAGATGATGTGACACAAGAGGTAAAGGAATGTATAGATGGAATCTACTGACGTGTGGTTGTGGAACTGTTAAAAGAACCACACAATTCAGTGCTAAGATTGTCAACCCACACTGCAGTCTGTGAGACATCAAGAGTTTCTTAAGAGAAATCAGGCTGATATGACATGGGAACTTTGTTGGTATATTAACCATATTTCATCATCTACATCATCAAGGAGGCTGGACAGGACACGTAAAAATGACCAGCCCCTTGATGATGCAGATGACCAAATATGGTCATATAGCCTCCGACTCGTGATGTAGAGAACCATATAAGGGCATCTACATCTTCCAGCGGTTGACAAGGAAATACAGCCCTGCATCTTACCTTCAGTGCTGTGGGGAGATGGCTGCAGATGGAGACGGCTGTAGACAGAGACGGTGGTGCAACCTATCCTTTTGATGATTGTAACTGAAGCTATATTGATCTTTTTAGTTGTATACATTGGGGCCTATTCAGGTAACTCTGAAAATCTCGCTGCCATATCGATCGGATTGGCATGTTTCTATCTCATGGTTCAGTATGAAAGTTGTGTTCTCACAGTATTTAGAAGGATTTCTCACAAGCCAGACACCGTTTGGAAGGGACATGCCACACCGATCGACTTAGCAGTGTCCTTTTCTAAGATCTGCCCATGCAATATCCCTGCAGTCTGTAAGAGCTGGGTAGAGAGAACTGCATCTCCCTGCACAGCTCTTACAGGGAATCGCACTGTTTTAATTGTAATTTTATTAACATATTACTGAAGGAGGGAGTTTCTGGACCTGACCCCCATTCATTTCAGGTCCGAGGACCCCCTGCTTCCTCAGTTACAGGCCTCCATAGGGGGTGCCGGTATCACCAGCAAGTTTAATTCTCCCGCGTCACGTGAAGCCGATCCAGATGTCCCTTGCTCTTCTCGCCCATCACTCGCTGCCAATGCCGATCCAGACATCCCCTACTCATCTCGTCCTTCCACCAATGATGCCCAGCCGCACACCCTGGCCCTGCACCCATCAATGCTCAGCCGAGCTGTCCCTGCTCACCAAGCCCCGTTGAAGCCCAGCAGGATTACCCCTCACACCTTGTACCAGATCCAACTCGGTCGTCCGCATGTTGGATGTTTTTAGTGGATGTAAAATGCCTGGCAACACAACACAGCAATACAGGGACAGAATGGAGATCAAGTTGGATCTTCTTTTGGAGAGAATGGAGAGGATGGACAAGGACATGGGTGTTCGAATGGACAAGATTGAGAGGGACATCGGGGGTCTCTATTTTTTGGTTTATGTCCCTGACCCTGTATGTCCAACGCAGGAGCAGGAAGGCAATCTGGAGGTGCCTTTTCCTCCCCTGGAGGAACCGCATACACCCCGTGCACTCTCTCCATCACCGGAATTGACCTGCACGCCGCCAGCACCATGCACACCACGGGAGGCTCCCCGCCCACCACCTCTGTCTCCATGATAGACCCTTGTGTTTGAGCTGATGACAACTCCGGTATCAGCACAGGTACGACAGGAGGAAAGCATCTTCCCAGATCATCTACCCTTGACCGCTGACAGAAGCACACCCGCTGTACCACCCACTGCACCCAGGAGTGAACCCCTGTAAAGGCAACCAGTGACACGACTCAGTCCGATCCCAGACATTAGACTAAATGACATGACACCCACGAGAAATACCTTATCAGAAGTGCTGAACAGGCACACAAATTAACCATGCCCATTTTTAAACACAACGTCAGTTATGACCTGTACCTTCAGTGGTGACAAAATGTTCATTTTGATGTCACAATGGGCAAGAAGGGGCTTCCTGAAAATGTACGGAGAACTATTCTGGAGTCAAGCGTAATTTCAATATGACCCAGCTTGTTTACAAAGCCGTGAAAGACAGTATCTATCTACTATATATTTGTGAAATCACTGTATGTCTGCGTCCCAAGGGTCAATCGCATTGGACCTTGGGCCTGTCACTCCTGCTCAGGCCATGTTGCCCCCGCACACCTCTCATTGGCCTACGTCCAACACCAATGCCACACTGTCCCACCCCTCACTGACTCTCATTGGCCTGCGTCCAATGCCCGCCCCCGCACACCTCTCATTGGCCTGCGTCCCACCCCTCACTGACTCTCATTGGCCTGCGTCCAATGCCCGCCCCGCACACCTCTCATTGGCCTGCGTCCCACCCCTCACTGACTCTCATTGGCCTGCGTCCAATGCCCGCCCCCGCACACCTCTCATTGGCCTGCGTCCCACCCCTCACTGACTCTCATTGGCCTGCGTCCAATGCCCGCCCCCGCACACCTCTCATTGGCCTGCGTCCAACATCAATGCCCTAATACTTCCACACTGTCCCACCCCTCACGCTTTGCTTTTGCAACACCTAATCCTCTAATCCTCAACCTGCTCTGGGGCCACGCTTCACAGCTATCAAAACCTTCACGTCTGCTACCACAGACTGCCGAATCAGGTACAGCAGTGTTTCCCAAACTGTGCGCCGCGGCGCCCTGGTGCGCCGCGGCTTGGCTAGAGGGGCGCCGCGGCTTGGCTAGAGGGGCGCCGCGATCAGGGCCGCCAGCAGCGGGAAACAAGGGCTGCTAGCTCATTTAAAAAAAAAAAAAAAAAACCTCTGAGGGGAAGCAGAGGAGCGGTCACGTGACCGCTCCCATCCAATGGGGCTGCAGCCTGCCCGGCATTGCAACTGCAGAGCCAAGGTGTGTGTGTGTGTGTGTGTGTGTGTGTGTGTGTGTGTGTGTGTGTGTGTGTGTGTGTGTGTGTGTGTGTGTGTATATATGTGTGGTGTGTGTGTATATATGTGTGGTGTGTGTGTGTGTGTGTGTGTATATATGTGTGGTGTGTATATATGTATGTGTGGTGTATATATATATATATATATAATGTGTATGTGTGGTGTATATATATATGTGTGGTGTGTGTGTGTGTATGTATGTATGTATGTATATATATGTGTATGTGTGTGTGTGTGTGTATATATGTATGTGTGGTGTATATGGATGTGTGTGATGTGTGTGTGGTGTGTACGTGTGAATATATTTATCAAAGTTGCACAATGTTAATAAATAATTTATTCTCACATGTCTTTTTTTTTTTTCATTTTTAAATATTATATAATACACACACACACACACACACACACACACACACACACACAGCTACCAAGTGACAAACACACACAGTGATACCCGCCTACCAAGCGCGCTTGCTGTCTCCTCTGCCAGGACAGCGAAAAGCTCCTGGTAGAGCGAGCGGCAGCAAGCAAGAGCGAGCAGCAGCACCTAAGCGCTTACTATGTCCCAGGCCAGAGGAACTATAGCAGCGCTGAT
Organism: Ascaphus truei; assembly: GCF_040206685.1. NCBI lineage: Eukaryota > Metazoa > Chordata > Amphibia > Anura > Ascaphidae > Ascaphus > Ascaphus truei. The sequence continues at coordinate 399,327,530 of NC_134486.1, forward strand.
TACAGATGCAGGGGCTTTGTGCATCTGTTCAGCCCGGCTCAGCGATGCTGAGAGAGGGAGGCCCGGCGCGCACGCTGGAGCAGCAGCACCGGGAGACTGAGAGAGAGAGTGAGGTCAGAGAGAGAGTGATGTCAGAGAGAGAGAGAGAGTGATGTCAGAGAGAGAGAGAGAGTGAGGTCAGAGAGAGAGAGAGTGAGGTCAGAGAGAGAGAGAGTGAGGTCAGAGAGAGAGAGTGAGGTCAGAGAGAGAGAGAGAGAGGTCAGAGAGAGAGAGTGAGGTCAGAGAGAGAGTGAGGTCAGAGAGAGAGTGAGGTCAGAGAGAGAGTGAGGTCAGAGAGAGAGTGAGGTCAGAGAGAGAGTGAGGTCAGAGAGAGAGAGTGAGGTCAGAGAGAGAGAGTGAGGTCAGAGAGAGAGAGTGTGAGGTCAGAGAGAGAGAGTGTGAGGTCAGAGAGAGAGAGTGTGAGGTCAGAGAGAGTGTGAGGTCAGAGAGAGTGTGAGGTCAGAGAGAGTGTGAGGTCAGAGAGAGTGTGAGGTCAGAGAGAGTGTGAGGTCAGAGAGAGTGTGAGGTCAGAGAGAGAGAGAGGTCTGAGAGAGAGAGAGTGAGAGAGAGTGAGGTCAGAGAGAGAGAGAGTGAGGTCAGAGAGAGAGAGAGTGAGGTCAGAGAGAGAGTGAGGTCAGAGAGAGAGAGTGAGGTCAGAGAGAGTGAGAGTGTGTGAGAGAGACACCAACTGCGCACTGCAACTGTTAGGTATGTATATACACCTTTGTTTTTACTTTGGGCGCCGCGTAAAAATCCTGATCGCCTTGGGGAGCCTTGAAAAAATTCTGATTGCCTTGGGGAGCCTTGAACCGAAAAAGTTTGGGAACCACTGAGGTACAGAATCTACACACAACGCACAAACACAGCACACACACACATTCACACAACACCAAACACTGCAGACTGCCTCTTCAAACCCCCCCTCCCCTCCACGCCACACATCTCCCTCCCGCAACCGGACCGCGAGGCCGCGGCCTCCACTCACACACCATGGCAACGATGTCCCTCCCCCTATCCCGCTACCTCACACAGTGTAGCTCCCGCGAACCGCACAGCACGCCACATCTCCTGCACCTCACACAGCTCCCTACCGCAACCGGACCGCGAGGCCCCCTACCCCGCTACACCATGCCACCAATGTCCCTCCCCCTATCCCGCTACCTCACACAGTGTAGCTCCCGCGGACCGCACAGCACGCCTCACATCTCCTGCACCTCACACATCTCCCTCCGCAACCGGACCGCGAGGCCCCCCACCCCGCTACACCATGCCACCAATGTCCCTCCCCCTATCCCGCTACCTCACACAGTGTAGCTCCCGCGAACCGCACAGCACGCCTCACATCTCCTGCACCTCACACATCTCCCTACCGCAACCGGACCGCGAGGCCCCCTACCCCGCTACACCATGCCACCAATGTCCCTCCCCCTATCCCGCTACCTCACACAGTGTAGCTCCCGCGGACCGCACAGCACGCCTCACATCTCCTGCACCTCACACATCTCCCTACCGCAACCGGACCGCGAGGCCCCCTACCCCGCTACACCATGCCACCAATGTCCCTCCCCCTATCCCTCTACCTCACACAGTGTAGCTCCCGCGGACCGCACAGCACGCCTCACATCTCCTGCACCTCACACATCTCCCTCCGCAACCGGACCGCGAGGCCCCCTACCCCCCTACACCATGCCACCAATGTCCCTCCCCCTATCCCGCTACCTCACACAGTGTAGCTCCCGCGAACCGCACAGCACGCCTCATCTCCTGCACCTCACACAGCTCCCTACCGCAACCAGACCGCGAGGCCCCCTACCCCGCTACACCATGCCACCAATGTCCCTCCCCCTATCCCGCTAGCTCACACAGTGTAGCTCCCGCGAACCGCACAGCACGCCTCACATCTCCCTACCGCAACCGGACCGCGAGGCCCCCTACCCCGCTACACCATGCCACCAATGTCCCTCCCCCTATCCCGCTACCTCACACAGTGTAGCTCCCGCGAACCGCACAGCACGCCTCACATCTCCTGCACCTCACACATCTCCCTACCGCAACCGGACCGCGAGGCCGCGGCCTCCACTCACACACCATGGCAACGATGTCCCTCCCCCTATCCCGCTACCTCACACAGTGTAGCTCCCGCGAACCGCACAGCACGCCACATCTCCTGCACCTCACACAGCTCCCTACCGCAACCGGACCGCGAGGCCCCCTACCCCGCTACACCATGCCACCAATGTCCCTCCCCCTATCCCGCTACCTCACACAGTGTAGCTCCCGCGGACCGCACAGCACACCTCACATCTCCTGCACCTCACACATCTCCCTCCGCAACCGGACCGCGAGGCCCCCCACCCCGCTACACCATGCCACCAATGTCCCTCCCCCTATCCCGCTACCTCACACAGTGTAGCTCCCGCGAACCGCACAGCACGCCTCACATCTCCTGCACCTCACACATCTCCCTACCGCAACCGGACCGCGAGGCCCCCTACCCCGCTACACCATGCCACCAATGTCCCTCCCCCTATCCCGCTACCTCACACAGTGTAGCTCCCGCGGACCGCACAGCACGCCTCACATCTCCTGCACCTCACACATCTCCCTACCGCAACCGGACCGCGAGGCCCCCTACCCCGCTACACCATGCCACCAATGTCCCTCCCCCTATCCCGCTACCTCACACAGTGTAGCTCCCGCGGACCGCACAGCACGCCTCACATCTCCTGCACCTCACACATCTCCCTCCGCAACCGGACCGCGAGGCCCCCTACCCCCCTACACCATGCCACCAATGTCCCTCCCCCTATCCCGCTACCTCACACAGTGTAGCTCCCGCGAACCGCACAGCACGCCTCATCTCCTGCACCTCACACAGCTCCCTACCGCAACCAGACCGCGAGGCCCCCTACCCCGCTACACCATGCCACCAATGTCCCTCCCCCTATCCCACTAGCTCACACAGTGTAGCTCCCGCGAACCGCACAGCACGCCTCACATCTCCCTACCGCAACCGGACCGCGAGGCCCCCTACCCCGCTACACCATGCCACCAATGTCCCTCCCCCTATCCCGCTACCTCACACAGTGTAGCTCCCGCGGACCGCACAGCACGCCTCACATCTCCTACACCTCACACATCTCCCTACCGCAACCGGACCGCGAGGCCGCGGCCTACACTCACACACCATGGCAACGATGTCCCTCCCCCTATCCCGCTACCTCACACAGTGTAGCTCCCGCAGACCGCACAGCACGCCACATCTCCTGCACCTCACACAGCTCCCTACCGCAACCGGACCGCGAGGCCGCGGCCTCCACTCACACACCATGGCAACGATGTCCCTCCCCCTATCCCGCTACCTCACACAGTGTAGCTCCCGCGGACCGCACAGCACGCCTCATCTCCTGCACCTCACACAGCTCCCTACCGCAACCGGACCGCGAGGCCGCGGCCTACACTCACACACCATGCCACCAATGTTCCTCCCCCTATCCCGCTACCTCACACAGTGTATGACAACACCTACCACTGGAAATCAGATGTTCGTTGAAATAAAATCTGTTTTCCTAACTATTTTACTGTCTGTATAATGTACACAACACTCACCCACACAAAACCCCCTCATACACACACACACACACGCAAACATCCTGTCATTCTATGCCACACACTACACTCAAAAACATGCCATTTTTAACATGTGTATGACCAACAACACGCACTCACACACGTCACACACACAACATGCCTCATACACACACACACGCCATCACACACCAGCAACACACACACATGCTCTCACACACACCACACACCATGCCACCGATGTCACTCCCGCTATCCCGCTACCTCACACACTCTACCTCCCGCGGAACAACCAGCACGCCTGACATCTCCTGCACCTCACACATCTCCCTCCGCAACCGGACCGCGACGCCGCGGACTACAGTCAAACAGCATGCCACCAATGTCACTCCCGCTACCTCACACACTGTATGACAACACCTACCACTGAAACTCAGCTGTTCCTTACAATAAAATATGTTTTCCTAACAATTTCACTGTCTGTATAATCTACTATATATTTCTGAAAGCACTGTATGTCTGCGTCCCTAGCGGCAATCTCATTGGTCCCTTGGCCCGCCCGCCCCCGCACACCTCACATTGGGCTCACACACTCACACCACCCCCTTGGCCCACCCCCCACACCTCTCATTGGGCTCACACACTCACACCACCCCCTTGGCCCGCCCCCCACACCTCTCATTGGCCTGAGGCGGAGTGACGGGCCAAAGGTCCAAAAAAAAAAAAAAAAACACACACACACATATATATCTCTGTCCTCTCCCCCCCCATCACACTCACCTCCCCCCCCTCCCCGGTGCTCACCTCCCTCCCGCTCCACTCCCTCCCCGGCGAGGGGACACGCGCGCACCTAAGACGCGCCCGGAAGCCGCTCCACTCCCGCACTCACCTCCCTCCCGCTCTTACCTCCCGCACTCACCTCCCGCTCCACTCCCTCTACACTCCACTCCCTCCCGCTACACACCACACCACTCCCTCCCGCTCCACTCCCGCACTCACCTCCCTTCCACTCACCTCCCTCCCGCTACACACCACTCCCTCCCGCTACACACCACTCCCTCCCGCTCCATTCCCTCCCCGCCGGGGGAACAGGCAGCCTGCCACGCGGCGCCTAAGATGGCGGACCCCCTTCCTCCCTCGCGCTCCATTCCCTCCCGCTCCACTCCCTCCCCCGCTCCACTCACGTCCCTCCCGCTCCATTCCCTCGCGCTCCATTCCCTCCCGCTCCACTCACCTCCCTCCCGCTCCACTCCGTCCCCGGCGGGGGAACAGGCTGCCACGCGGCGCGTAAGATGGCGGACCCCCTTCCTCCCTCGCGGCGCCGAGTAAGAAGATGGCGGCGGCCGGAAGTACAGGTAGGTGTCGCTCCCCCACCTCCCCCCCACCTGTGGCGCCGCATGAAACTGAGAAAGGGCGCATCACGGGTGTGTGTGTGTGTGTGTGTGTGTGTGTGTGTGTGTGTGTGTGTGTGTGTGTGTGTGTGTGTGTGTGTGTGTGTGTGTGTGTGTCACTGCCCCCCCTCCTGTCCACTGCCCCCCCTCCTGTCCACTGCCCCCCCTCCTGTCCACTGCCCCCCCCTCCTGTCCACTGCCCCCCCTCCTGTCCACAGCCCCCCCCCCTCCTGTCCACAGCCCCCCCCTCCTGTCCACAGCCCCCCCCTCCTGTCCATAGCCCCCCCCTCCTGTCCACAGTCCCCCCCTCCTGTCCACAGCCCCCCCCTCCTGTCCACTGCCCCCCCCCCTCCTGTCCACTGCCCCCCCTCCTGTCCACTGCCCCCCCCTCTCCTGTCCACTGCCCCCCCCCTCTCCTGTCCACTGCCCCCCTCTCCTGTCCACTGCCCCCCTCTCCTGTCCACTGCCCCCCCTCTCCTGTCCACTGCCCCCCTCCTGTCCACTGCCCCCCTCCTGTCCACTGCCCCCCCTCCTGTCCACTGTCCTCCCTCCTGTCCACTGTCCACTGCCCCCCCCTCCTGTCCACTGCCCCCCCCCCTGTCCACTGCCCCCCCTCCTGTCCACTGCCCCCCCTCCTGTCCACTGCCCCCCCCCTCCTGTCCACTGCCCCCCCCCTCCTGTCCACTGCCCCCCCCGTCCTGTCCACTGCCTCCCCCTCCTGTCCACTGCCCCCCCCCTCCTGTCCACTGCCCCCCCCTCCTGTTCACTGCCCCCCCCTCCTGTCCACATCCCCCCCCCTTCCCACCCCCCCTTCCCACCGCCTCCCCCCCCTTCCCACCGCCTCCCCCCCCCTTCCCACCGCCTCCCCCCCCCTTCCCACCGCCTCCCCCCCTTCACACCGCCTCCCCCCCCTTCCCACCGCCTCCCCACCCCTCCCCCCCCCTTCCCACCGCCTCCCCCCTCCCCCCCTTCCCACCGCCTCCCCCCCTTCCCACCGCCTCCCCCCCCTTCCCACCACCTCCCCCCCCCTTCCCACCGCCTCCCCCCCTTCCCACCGCCTCCCCCCCTTCCCACCGCCTCCCCCCCCTTCCCACCCCCTTCCCACCGCCTCCCCCCCCCTTCCCACCCCCTTCCCACCGCCTCCCCCCCTTCCCACCGCCTCCCCACCCTTCCCACCCCCTTCCCACCGCCTCCCCACCCTTCCCACCCCCCTCCCACTGCCACCCCCCACTTCCCACCGCCCCCCCTCCTTCCCACCCCCTCCCCCTTCCCTCCCCCTTCCCACCGCTTCCCACCACCTCCCCCCTCCCCACCACCTCCCCCCCTTCCCACCCCCTCCGCTCCCCTCCCCTCCACCCCCCTCCCCTCCACCCCTTTCCCCTCCCACACTTCCACCCCTTCCCCCCCTCCTCTAACCCTTCCCCCCCCCCTCTAACCCTTCCCACCGCCTCCCCCCCCTTCCCACCCCCTTCCCACCGCCTCCCCCCCCTTCCCACCGCCTCCCCACCCTTCCCACCCCCTTCCCACCGCCTCCCCACCCTTCCCCCCTCCTTCCCACCGCCCCCCCTCCTTCCCACCCCCTCCCCCTTCCCTCCCCCTTCCCACCTCCCAACTCCCCACCACCTCCCCCCCTTCCCACCCCCTCCGCTCCCCTCCTCTCCACCCCCCTCCCCTCCACCCCTTTCCCCTCCCTTCCCCTCCACCCCCCTCCCCTCCACCCCTTTCCCCTCCCTTCCCCTCCCACACTTCCACCCCTTCCCCCCCTCCTCTAACCCTTCCCCCCCTCCTCTAACCCTTCCCCCCCCTCCTCTAACCCTTCCCCCCCCTCCTCTAACCCTTCCCCCCCCCTCCTCTAACCCTTCCCCCCTCCTCCACCCCTTGCCGCCACACACACCTGCTGCCTCCCGCCCCTACGCACCGACATCACTGACCCACCGGCTCACACCCTAGCAGGACCCCCACTCACACACAGCACTCACAACCCACGCGCCACCCGCCGCCTCACACCCTAGCAGGACCCCCACTCACAGACAGCACTCACAACCCACGCGCCACCCGCCGCCTCACACCCTAGCAGGACCCCCACTCACAGACATCACTCACAACCCACGCACCACCCGCCGCCTCACACCCTAGCAGGACACCCACTCGCAGACAGCACTCACAACCCACGCGCCACCCGCCGCCTCACACCCTAGCAGGACCCACACTCAGACAGCACTCACAACCCACGTACCACCCGCCGCCTCACACCCTAGCAGGACCCCCACTCGCAGACAGCACTCACAACCCACGCGCCACCTGCCGCCTCACACCCTAGCAGGACACACGCCTCACATTTTTACATCACTTATGGCACCAAAATATACATTGTACTGTGGTGTGGTTACAATAAACCATTTTTATACAACATCGTATTACATTTTCTTCCATCTTTCTTTTCAATATTATTATCCAACCTTTACAACAAACAGTCACCTATTGTTCCACAATTTATAAATAATACTACCTATTACGCATTTACATCCCGGGCAACGCCGGGTCTCTCAGCTAGTTTATTTATAAAAATGTTTTACCAGGAAGTAATACATTAACAGTTACCTCTCGTTTTGCAAGTATGTCCTGGGCATAGAGTTATGATGACAAATAATACATGGTTACAAATGCATAGATTAAAGGGCTCATGGCTGGAGCTCCATGGGCTACATGTTCAATTAATTTAAAAATAAAAATGCGAAGGGATTGTTTTTAATATCATTTAAAAAGTTGTGTTTTATAAAGTTTTCATTGTTTAATGCTTCTTTTCTGTTTTGCATGTCTGGAGCCAGGCGAAGCCAACGCGCAGGAAACACCTCCCATTGGTGCATGAAATGCATCCATCAATACTGCCAGGTAATGTAATGTACTCCATGCCATGCTTTTTCCTCCCAACCCCAAAAAAACCTGAGGATTTCATAATGTAATCATTGTTTAATAATTTTTTTCAATTTTGTTTTGCATGTCTGGAGCCGGGCAAAGCCAATGTGCAGAAAACACCCCTATTGGTGCAGGAAACTCATCCAGCAATACTGCCCGATAATGTACAGTACTGTACTGTGCTTAAATCATGCGTGCCATGTTTTTACTTCCCAAACCAAAAAAACTCAGCATTGCATAATGTAAGGTGCGATTATTAATGTTGAATATTGTCTCTTTCTTTACAGACCAATACGTCCAAGAAGAGACAGCCATTTCGAAGAAGAAAAATTAAAGAAGATTGTAAATTTGGAAGAAGAGACGACTTTGTATTTTTGTATTATTCATTTTTACTTGATTATCGTGTGCAAATAAAACATTTAATTCTTTAAAAATACCTTTTGGTGTTCATGTATTTACTCTTTAGATTTAAATTAATTACACTTACAGTAGTACTGTACATAAAGAACTAATGTAATTTAAATATACGTATATAAATATCTCATTTAAATATATATAAATCTAGAAAATAAAAGTTATACTTACCTCTGCCAGGATGAAGGGCATATTCCCCAGGGCAACTACTGTACCTCCATCCCCTCTGTAGACATGCTGTACAAATATTGGTAATAGCACTTTGGCCCATTTGTGTTGAAAAAATATAAATACGCATTAAAATAAAATGTGCATTACAATGCACCGTAGGCAATAAACCCATTGAGTTTCACTGTGGTAACCTACACTATGCCAGCCATGGGGGCACAGATAACCACATTGGCAGTGAATGGGCAACGTAACAACAAAACATACAGTAAAATAAATTTTATGACACGCATAACACGCACCATATTCATGCAAGAAAGACTTTTGCGACAACGTCAGGTAATGTACACTACTGTGATTCATGCCACTACTGTATCAGACAGTAATTTTATTTTAAATCAGGTTCCATAATGACACACGTGCAGAAATGCTATGACACGCATACAGTATGCATTTCAACCAGGTTCCATAGAGACACGCATACTGTATGCAGAAATGCTAAGACACGCATATGCATTCCAACCAGGTTCCATTGAGACACGCATGCGCAGAAATACTGCGACAGACATAAAGTACTGTACATATTATATGATATTCCATTCATTTCATATGATACTCCATTAATTTCATATGATATGACATTCCAATAATTTCATATGATATGATATTCCATTAATTTCATATGATATGATATTCCATTCCATACAGTACTGCAGGTGCAACTTCCGGGTTGCCGAACGCATCACGGGAAAAAAGCGCAGCCATTTCTCATGCTTCTCAGGTGATATATTCAATCTTCTGTACAGTACTGTATGTGTTCCAACAAGGCTCCACAACAAGGCGCATGCACAGCACGCTACTGTACTACTGTATGTGCGATTATTATTGTACTATATGTTGTGTCATTTTGTATGTTGCGCTGGCCTTTCTGTTTTTGATTATTAATATTGAATATTGTCTCTTGAATTACTTGAACTCCTGTAGCTGTGCCCTTAAAAGGCTTAATATACTGTAAGTGATATGCAAGTACAGTATATTAATAAAACCTGCACTTGAATGGGAAGTAATGTCAAGTGTTTTCTTAACCACATCATTGGTAACACAATTACAAGTCCTCGGTAAGAGTTAGAAGTGTGAACATTGTGGTATATCACAACATGTTGGTTATAGCATAATCCTAATATGAGTTAATTGCAGGATAATCCCAATATAGGAAACTTGTATAGATTTATGTATAAACACTTACATGAACAAATCAGGCTCTGTTATAAGTACTGTGGAATACCTTGGTATATCCGACAAAGTTCTAATCACATTACACAATATTTTGTCATGGTGTACAGTTAGTGTGGCTAACTGGTTATTTCAAAATGCAATCAATATTTTAATACACGCCTTCTTCATGTTTTTTCACACCATACCATGAAATGTTGCAGCATGTACCCAGCATATACCCAGCATATACCCAGCATGTACCTGGGTCTTTTTGGAGATTGCCCCAGGATTGTTTTGGAATAATCGTCGGCACTGCAGTATGTACTCAACCTAAAGAAGGTGCTTGTAGCTTGGTTCTGATAGTTTGCACTCTTTGGGGCCTATTCTATAAACCCCGATATGTGACTTATCAAGCCTTTTCGACCACAATGCCTACTGCTATTCTGTAGGCCTCGATAAGTGGGAGATAAAGAAATCGCCCATTTTGTGCAGCAGTCAAAAAATAAATCGCCAGGTGAGCAGCGATAAGCCACTTATTGCCAGGTTCAGAAAGTCGTGAAGTTCTAGTAGCCTCGATTAGTTTATTGAGGCTAATCGCGGCTCTACAATGGCGAGTTTCTCCCAAAACCCTCACACCAGGAAAAGTTGGCGTGTGGCTGGGGAGAACCTGATGAGAAGGCGGCGAGAGAGTACTTAGAAATAAAAATGCATTTTTCCTGCATCAGATTGGTGCCGGGAGTCTTGGAGCTGATACCCATTAATATCAGCACCAGAAATCCCCGGGATGAATCCCATGCAATAAAAATGCATTTACAGGCAACTTCATTACCGTAGCGGCTAACCGTAGCGTGCCACGTTTATTGTGGGTTGTGCGGGGGGGGTGGGGGTGAAGGTGGTATTTGGCCCTTGGTGGGTGTTTAGGCCTTGCTGGAGGGGGTTGCAGGTGGAGTTAACAACCTCCTTACCTTAGCAGTTAATAACGCTAAGGTAATGAAGGTGTTAACCCCTCCCGCTACCCACCCGGTAGGTATAAACACCCATCAAGGACCAAATACCAACTTCATCCATCCTTGCTACTTAAAATAAACATTCAAAAACACAACAACACTACTACCCACCTCCTCTACCCCCAACTACCCCCCCCCCCAACACATACAGTACAGTAATGAGCAAAATTACTATTATCCAGATATGGATAATAGCTCATTTGCCCATTATAAAATCAAACATTTGCCAGCCAGCCTAAATAAAGTAAATAAAAAACATTATACTTACCCCTGCCATCATAAAGGGCATCCTCCTAGCATACTGCAGGTCCATGTAATCCGTAGCCAGCAAGAGAACATTAAAAATACTACTGGCCCCTAACCCCTTAATCACCTTAGCGATTAATAACCGCTATAGTAATTAAAGGGTTAACCCCTGTTCCCCTTAATTCTGTTCTACTCACCCGGGAGGCTTAACCACCCACCCCAGCCCCACTATACCCACCCTGTACCCATTAATTGGCACAGTGGCATATCATACCCAATTATATGGGCATGATAAGCAACTATAGCACTCAATGGTCTACCTAATAAAAATCATTGAGGCCAAAAATACACAATAATAAAAGAAATACACAAGCACCTAAACACCCCAACAATAAAATAATTAAAAACCCCAATAGTACACATGAATAACATTTATCTATCACCAAAATAGCAAAAGAATACAAATTATGTTATTCCAAAACATAATAATAAAATTAAAAAAACACCTATCCAACCAATTCAAGAAATAAAACCAATAGCCAACAAATCAATTAAATAAATAAAACCACTAGCCAACCAATCAATCAAATAAATAAAAGCGCTAGCCAACTAAACAATTAATTAATTTAAAACAATAACCAATCATAAAATGTGCTAAAAACAAGTCAGCCAAATTCAAAACTATTTTATCTAAACAATAAACAGAAATGGAAAATATAGCAATCAATACAATACAAGCATTTGCCCCCCCAAAAAAGCATTGTCTGTCACTGTATTTATCTGTAGGGCACAGTCATTGTCAGCCAAGGGGCAATGAAAAACATAAACATAAATAGATACAATAAAAAAAACTGCAAATTAAATTTAATTAAGGCAGAATCATAATCCATTTGCATGGTGACTTTTGGTGGTCATCCTTCTTTTTGATTGTGTCCACATCTGCCTAGTTCATCAGCAGGACTAAGAGAGCTCATTTTGATTTACAGCTGATTGAATTTAAAGGTATGAATGTGTAACCTGGATCAAATTACCTGCACAAAGGACTAAGAGATTAGGTAGATTTAGCATAGCATTCAGCATGCAAAATCCCTCTTGATTGAGGAAAGTATATAGTGCAGACAGCACAGCTAGTGATATATGTTGTAACACAACAATTACAGAAAAGGTGCGAAAATGAACCATCAAGGGACCGTTATTCCCTCAAAAATAATGGTAACAAAAAAGGAGCAGAGATTCCCAGCACTCAATAAGCAAGATATAGAAAAACGTCAAAAAGACAAATAAATCAGTGATTATTTGCCGTAAATAAGGTAGATGATGTACAAACAACGTGCAAATACACTTCACATAAAACAATACTGACACTAGCTAATAAGGAACACTGAACTGACAGTATATCAAAACACAGTATACTTATTCTATATATAGATGTGGATTCATGTGAGATTGATGCAGATTATGCTCAGTCAAAAAGCCAAAAAACGGGGAGTGAAAGAAGGGAACACATTTTTTTTAAAGGAGCAATAAAAATCCAAGTGGAATTACAAAAGGGGGCAACATTTCGGGGGATGATCCCTGTCCTCAGGTCCTCGGGTACATTACCACCACTCTAATGCCAATGGTACATCCCTTGTCTCCTGAAAAAAACCCTGACACATTGGCTTGAAGACGGGGTTCCTCCCCCGAAACGTCGCCCCACTTATGTAATTCCACTTAGATTTTTATTGCTCCTTTGAATTCTTTTTGTTACTTCATTGACCGTTTTTTGCTCTTGTTTTTTTTTGTCATTTTTTGCTCAGAATAATTTGCATCAATCTCACATCGATCCACATCTGTATGTTGGATAAGTATATTATGTTTTGATGTGCAGTCTCTTCAGTGTTCCTTATTAGCTAGTGTCAGTATTGCTTTATGTGAAGTACTGTGTATTTGCACTTTGTTGGTACATCATTTTCCTTATCTAGAGTAAATAACCACAGATTTATTTATTTCTTTTTGATGTTTTTCTATATTGTGCTTTTTGAATACTGGGAACCTCCTCTCTTTTTTGTTACCATTATTTTTGATGGAATAAGCGTCCCTAGATTGTTCCCGTTGCACCTTTCCCGCAATTGTTGCGTTTCACCACTAATTGTGCTGTCTGCACCATATATCATTAGCAGAGGTTTAACTACTTGTTTTGCCCCCCAAGCAACATTTTCTAAGGGGCCCTCACAGTCTCCCTCTAATCCTCACACTCCCCACCTCACAGTCCTCCACTCTCCCCCCATTTCTTAATCTTTCTCCCTATGTCACTCCCCCCTCACTCTATCCCCCTCTCCTCTCTCCTCCTCCCAGCCCCACTCTTCACTCAATCCTCCCCCAAACAGACAAACACACGCACAGTACCCCCTACACCCACACACACATCACCCTACACGCACACCACATACACTATACACACACACTTTTTTCTTTTTGTTTACTTGGGGAGAAGGGATAAGGCTGCTCAGACCCCATCTGTGTGCTTAGCCATGCGGGGCGGGGGAGACGGTATTGCTTGTCTTCAGAGAAAGTCCACGCCCCAGAAAGCAGATGCAGAGAGCAGCAGCCGGCACGGAACTTGAGCCCAACTCCATCGCTGGCTGGCAGGACCCCTGTGCGCTCTCGGGCCCCCCGCATTGTGGAGTTTAGCAGCACGGTGCTTATGCCATTGATCACTAGCTGTGCTGTCTGCACCGTACAGTATACATTCTCCATAAAAAGGGATTTTGCATGCTGAATGCTATGCTAAATCCACTTAATCTCTGTCCTTGTGTGAAGGTAATTTAATCGAGGTTACACATTCATACCTTTAAATTCAATCAGCTGTAAATCAAAAGGAACTGTCCTAGGCCTGCTGATAAACTAGGCAGTAGGACCCAATAAATGTTTTGGATGTTTTCTATGTCTCGCCTTTTGATTGAGGGGCTAAGGAAGTAATGCATTTAAATACACTTGAGGAATAGTCGTTAGAATATTTGTAAAAGACGGATCCAAATATGCTGTCATCTCATTCACTTAAATACAGTAGAACGCCATGAGGTTTCGACAGAGAAGGACCATTATGATCCCATCGGCTCATTCACTGGGCGCTGCCCAAGAAGAGTGCCTCGAGGGTGAGAAATCGTTGGGGTGGGAAGCATCCCAGGAAGCAAAGATCTGGACATCAGAAGACGATCAAGAGGGAGGACACGTGGGACATAAAAAGCTGCTGGAAAGCATTATATTCATTCTGCACAAACCAAAAGGTAGGCATTTGTGAGTGCTATACTTATTTTTAGATATATATATATATTTTTAATAAAACTGTATTATGCTATGGCAATTTTCAATTTTAAAATGCTCTCATTATGAGATAAGGAACTCACCACAGCGAAATAAGAGAGATAACCAATACTTACTGATATCTCTAATTCCGAAAACATATTTACAAGAATCACATGTGAGTATTTTTTATATATTCTTTTATGGAGTTAAAACTCTAAGCAATATTTCACCATTGTTTTTTCTTTTTCTCTTCCTTTTTTTCTCCCCCAGTCCACGTGCCAGAGGATTCCTTTTATGGCATACAAGAGCTTAAACCCTCCCAATACATGCTCCCACCTCTGTAAATCACATCGGGCAGCCTATCCTCCCTCCCCGGGACACCTCCCCCCATAATTCACCCTGACCCCACCTCCACAACAAAAACATAAAAACACAACCCAAGGCATTAAAAAAACAAAAAAAACATTCAAATTAATTCAAGCCGAACGTCAAAGTAAAAAAAACAAAAACACAAAAGTAGTCAAAATTAACCTAAGCCTAATGGTCCAAAAAATAAACGCAGGAAAAATAAATCCATGCCCCATGGCCTATTTGTAATCCATATCCTTCCTGGGTGTAGGACATTGGATCCTCAACTTGACTTCAATCCCTGGATCTCCTGTTGCTAGAAGAGCAGTCTCTGTTGGGTATTACTTATTTTCTTCTTTTCCTTAAAGCTGTCTTTTTTCTTCTCTTCTTTCTGAAACAGGTGCTCACCACAAACAGGATGGAACCGCGAGGCCGAGGTAAGGATATTGATACACCTGGAGCCGCAAAGCCGTGTCCGGATGCAGGACTCGTCAGCGTGGGTAGCCAGGTCAGGGTAGGAGAGAGCAGAGTAGAAGGAGAGCAAGCCGAGGTCGAGGAGTGGAGAGGTACGGACCGTAGGGCTCACTAGCCGAGGTCGAGGAGAGGTGCAGATCGTAGGGGTCACTAGCCAAGTTGAGGGCTGGAGAAAGCAGCGGAGTCAAGGCAAGGCAAAAGTGCTTGTGACCAGCACACGCCTTGTGAGACTATGCTCAACTAACTTCCTGGTGGAAGGGACTGAGACAACAGTAAATAGCAGGAAGAGACCATCAGGCGCAGAGCTGCACAGCAGGCAAGAACAAGGCTAGAGCTAATCAGACTTCCAGAGCTTGACGCCTGCGCCCTTCCTCACATTTTCTTCAGCCACAGGATGTGGCCTCTTCAGCTTCTTCCAGACTTCTGAGATGTCCCAAGCCTTATATAGGGCATGGAATGTCACAGAAGATAAGTCACTTGAAATACAATCAATTCCATTAGTTGATGTACCATGTGGTCCCTCACTTTTGCCTGACAATGACTTTTCAGGCAAATGTGAGGGAATCACATGGTACATCTAGTAACCTGATGGTTCCTTCCTTTTTTTAGATGAGATGTTATCTCAAAGTAAGTGAAGCACAGCCTGATGGAGAAGAGCGATGCAGCAGAAGAGTCATGATCTACAGATGCAGCGGCCGTTATTCGAACATTTCACGCGTTCCATCCTTTTCCTTACCGGGTCATGCTGCATGATTTCCTGAAATATTCTCGCGTTAAAACGCGAGATTACTGGTGTTTTGAGTGCAGAAAATTGCATTTTAGCGTTATCTGCAATACCGTCGAGAAAGTGAAGTGGGCAATCGCGAGCTGTTGTCTTAAAAATCTAATTGCATTTCAACCTGTCTTTTATTGCCGTACAGTACTTCAAGTGTTTGTAATTGTAATTTGAAGATTAACCTTATGAGTTCATACTGTATGCATGGGAGAGAAGTCCTTTCTGAGGCTTCTTAGCCAAAAATACAACGTCGCCTCTTCTGCTGAATGTGAAATATGTTTTCTGCGAATGAGTGTTTCTCAAATTGGTGTGATTGGTGTGATTGGCCGTGTTAACGCTAGCGTTCGCCTAAAATAACAAGTGAATCACGCGTGGAATACAGCAGACTTTACGAAAACGGTTCAGAGAAATGTTCGAATAACGACTGCTGCGCCTGTAGATCCGAATTTTCTATGTGGTTGTATCTCACTTCATTTTTTTTGTGCCGCCACTGTATACCGGTGCTAGTGATTAAGACTGTGATCAGGGCCGCCAACAGAAATCATGGGGCCCAGGACAAATGAAAGGAGCAGCCCCCCCCCCCCAAACCCACAGCGCACCTACCATGAAAAAATATCTTTTAGCGCGCAACTTTTACTTAACTGTTTTCTTATTGTGATACAGAAAAAAACATTACAATGCAACCTGTTTATTTTTATATTTTCAACAAAAGACAGGTAACTGCCTGGGTGGGTGAGTGACTTGGTGGGTGGGTGAGTGAGTGACTGGGTGGGTGGATGAGTGAGTGACTGGGTGGGTGAGTGAGTGACTGGGTGGGTGAGTGAGTGACTGGGTGGGTGAGTGACTGGGTGGGTGGGTAAGTTAGTGACTGGGTGGGTGGGTGAGTGAGTGACTGGGTGGGTGGGTGGGTGAGTGAGTGACTGGGTGGGTGGGTGGGTGAGTGAGTTACTGGGTGGGTGAGTGAGTGACTGAGTGGGTGAGTGAGTTACTGGGTGGGTGAGTGACTGAGTGGGTGAGTGAGTGACTGGGTGGGTGAGTGACTGGGTGGGTGGGTGAGTGACTGGGTGGGTGAGTGAGTGACTGGGTGGGTGGGTGAGTGACTGGGTGGGTGAGTGAGTGACTGGGTGGGTGGGTGAGTGAGTGACTGGGTGGGTGGGTGAGTGACTGGGTTGGTGAATGAGTGACTGGGTGGGTAGGTGAGTGAGTGACTGGGTGGGTGAGTGACTGGGTGGGTGGGTGAGTGAGTGGGTGGGTGAGTGAGCAACTGGGTGGGTGAGTGAGTGACTGGGTGGGTGGGTGGGTGGCTGGGTGAGTGAATGGGTGAGTGAGTGACTGGGTGGGTGGGTGAGTTGTGTGAGTGACTGGGTGAGTGCCTGGGTGGGTGATTGGGTGGGTGGGTGAGTGAGTGACTGGGTGGGTGGGTGGGTGAGTGACTTGAGTGACTTGGGTGAGTGACTGGGTGGGTGGATGGGTGTGTGGGTGGATTGAGTGACTGGTAGGTGGGTGAGTGACTGGTAGGTGGATGAGTGACTGGGTGGGTGGGTGAGTGAGTGACTGGGTGGGGGAGTGAGTGAGTGACTGGGTGGGTGGGTGAGTGACTGGGTGGGTGGGTGAGTGAGTGACTGGGTGGGTGAGTGAGTGACTTGGTGGGTGGGTGAGTGAGTGACTGGGTGGGTGAGTGACTGAGTGGGTGAGTGAGTGACTGGGTGGATGAGTGAGTAACTGGGTGGGTGGGTGAGTGACTGGGTGGGTGAGTGAGTGACTGGGTGGGTGAGTGAGTGACTGGGTGGGTGAGTGAGCGACTGGGTGGGTGAGTGAGTGACAGGGTGGGTGAGTGACTGGGTGGGTGGGTGAGTGAGTGACTGGGTGGGTGGGTGAGTCGTGTGAGTGACTGGGTGAGTGACTGGGTGGGTGGGTGAGTGAGTGACTGGGTGGGTGAGTGACTGGGTGGGTGAGTGACTTGAGTGACTTGGGTGAGTGACTGTGGGGGTGAGTGACTGGGTGGGTGGATGGGTGTGTGGGTGGATTGAGTGACTGGTAGGTGGGTGAGTGACTGGTAGGTGGATGAGTGACTGGGTTGGTGGGTGGGTGATTGGGTGGTGGGTGAGTGAGTGACTGAGTGGGTGAGTGAGTGAGTGACTGGGTGGGTGGGTGAGTTGTGTGAGTGACTGGGTGAGTGACTGGGTGAGTGACTGGGTGGGTGGGTGAGTGGGTGGGTGGGTGAGTGAGTGAGTGATTGACTGGGTGGGTGAATGACTGGGTGGGTGAGTGACTTGAGTGACTTGGGTGAGTGACTGTGTGGGTGAGTGACTGGGTGGGTGGATGGGTGTGTGGGTGGATTGAGTGGACTGGTAGGTGGGTGAGTGACTGGTAGGTGGATGAGTGACTGGGTGGGTGGGTGACTGGGTTGAGTGACTGGATGGGTGAGTGATTGGGTGGTGGGTGAGTGAGTGACTGGGTGGCTGGGTGAGTGACTGAGTGGGTGGGTGAGTTGTGTGAGTGACTGGGTGAGTGACTGGGTGGGTGGGTGAGTGATTGGGTGGGTGGGTGGGTGAGTGACTGGGTGGGTGAGTGACTGGGTGGGTGGATGGGTGTGTGGGTGGATTGAGTGACTGGTAGGTGGGTGAGTGACTGGTAGGTGGATGAGTTACTGGGTGGGTGGGTGAGTGAGTGACTGGGTGGGGGAGTGAGTGACTGGGTGGGTGGGTGAGTGACTGGGTGGGTGGGTGAGTGAGTGACTTGGGTGGTGAGTGACTGGGTGGGTGAGTGAGTGACTGGGTGGGTGAGTGACTGAGTGGGTGAGTGAGTGAGTGACTGGGTGGGTGGGTGAGTGAGTGACTGGGTGGGTGATTGACTGGGTGGGTGAGTGAGTGACTGGGTGGGTGAGTGAGCGACTGGGTGGGTGAGTGAGTTACAGGGTGGGTGAGTGACTGGGTGGGTGGGTGAGTGAGTGACTGGGTGGGTGTGTGAGTGAGTGACTGGGTGGGTGGGTGAGTTGTGTGAGTGACTGGGTGAGTGACTGGGTGGGTGGGTGAGTGATTGGGTGAGTGACTGGGTGGGTGGGTGAGTGATTGGGTGGGTGGGTGGGTGAGTGACTGGGTGGGTGAGTGAGTGAGTGACTGGGTGGGTGAGTGACTGGGTGGGTGAGTGACTTGAGTGACTTGGGTGAGTGACTGGGTGGGTGAGTGACTGGGTGGGTGGATGGGTGTGTGGGTGGATTGAGTGGACTGGTAGGTGGGTGAGTGACTGGTAGGTGGATGAGTGACTGGGTGGGTGGGTGAGTGACTGGGTTGAGTGACTGGATGGGTGAGTGATTGGGTGGTGGGTGAGTTTAGTGGGTGGGTTGGTTTGGGTGACAGTGACTTGACAGTGACTGGGTGGGTGGCAGTGACTGGGTGGGTGGGTGACAGTGACTGGGTGGTGGGTGACTGTGACTGGGTGGTGGGTGACAGTGACTGGGTGGTGGGTGACAGTGACTGGGTGGGTGGCAGTGACTGGGTGGATGGGTGACAGTGACTGGGTGGTGGGTGACAGTGACTGGGTGGTGGGTGACAGTGACTGGGTGGTGGGTGACAGAGACTGGGTTGGCAGGTGGGTGAGTGACTTGAGTGGGTGGGTTAGTGACTGGGTAGGTTGGTTTGGGTGACAGTGACTTGACAGTGACTGGGTGGGTGGCAGTGACTGGGTGGGTGGGTGACAGTGACTGGGTGGTGGGTGACTGTGACTGGGTGGTGGGTGACAGTGACTGGGTGGTGGGTGACAGTGACTGGGTGGTAGGTGACAGTGACTGGGTGGGTGGCAGTGACTGGGTGGATGGGTGACAGTGACTGGGTGGTGGGTGACAGTGACTGGGTGGTGGGTGACAGTGACTGGGTGGTGGGTGACAGAGACTGGGTGGGTAGGTGGGTGGGTGAGTGACTGGGTGGGTGGGTGAGTGACTGGGTGGGCAGGTGGGTGAGTGACTGGGTTGGCAGGTGGGTGAGTGACTTGAGTGGGTGGGTTAGTGACTGGGTAGGTTAGTGACTGGGTGGGTGACAGTGACTGGGTAGGTTGGTTTGGGTGACAGTGACTTGACAGTGACTGGGTGGGTGACAGTGACTGGATGGGTGACAGTGACTGGGTGGTGGGTGACAGTGACTGGGTGGTGGGTGACAGTGACCTGGTGGGTGACTTACCTTGACCCATGACACATTATTAAAAAGCACGGGGCACAAGCGTGACATCACTGCGGATGCATGTTTGCTAGGACAGCTCCGTGCACTCCGACAATATAAGATAACGAG
This sequence comes from Ascaphus truei, assembly GCF_040206685.1. Taxonomy (NCBI): domain Eukaryota; kingdom Metazoa; phylum Chordata; class Amphibia; order Anura; family Ascaphidae; genus Ascaphus; species Ascaphus truei. The sequence goes on from NC_134486.1 coordinate 399,347,682, forward strand.
ACCAGTTACTTATTATAGGAGGTAATTTTAATATGGTTCCTGACCCGGATGTGGATATGTCCACACATCCAGGACAGTCACACTCTGCAATGACGCATAGTGTAGCAAAGAAATTTAGATTGCTAATCAAAGAATTTGGCCTGTTGGATGCCTGGCATCACTCACAAAACAGATTCTTTCACAGATTCTGCCCAACAGCAAACACCAAGACACCTTAACAAATCCTGCTATAGTTCAGTATCAACTATCAACATCCAAGAGAAAGAAACACCAAGGATCCACCTTCACCACCAGATCCGGTGGTTCTCGGCGCACCGCAAGTGCCGTAACGGGAGACCCGGTGTGGATACCAGTGTTTCCGGTGGAGCGGAGGAGAACAAATAGCCCAAGGGATCGCGACCCAAGGGATATCTGTCATCTGCTATCCATTTATTGCCGACATCGACTGTACTAAGTGTAAGCCTTCATTTGTGTATTCCCTATTAGAATTTTTTACCCTCTACACTATATGGTCTCTCATTTTTTCTTCCTTGGAGGTGGTGGCTGCTGCAATCACATAGGGCGCATCCACCCCTTAAGTTGGATGACTGCTTGATTTGATTACTTGAATGTGAGTAGTCATTTTTTGGTCATTGAGCACCCATTCACTGATAAACATTATTGCACTATGTAATGTTTTCTTCTATTCCATGGCTACGAGACAAGCTCCCCTGACCTTTTAAAAAGCATCTGAGAAAAGACCAGTGAAACAGTCTTTTTTAAGAGGTTGTAGATTGTTTTAAAGTCGTTATTTCACCTTATATGCACCGTAATTGAGGCACGTGTGTGAATATTGATATTGTTTTTCACGTTTACTTATCCACAAATTATTTACACATTAGTGGTTATATATTTTTATTTTGGTTTGTTAGAGCGCTATTGTCACTATTTTTCCTGAATCCAATACTTCCCAGACTAATTCACTATGATCAGGTGGGATTTGTGAGCGAACGCCAGGCGTCAGATAACACAAGAAAAATTATTAATGTTATTGACCAGACACATAAGTCTTAACTGAAAGCTATGTTGCTGTGCCTAGATGCGGAGAAGGCGTTTGATAGGATAAGGTGGGATTTTCTGGATAAACCACTAGAGGCATTTGGATTTTGCAGGGATTTTTTTACAGGGGGTTCGTGCCCTCTATCAGACGCTAACAGCCACCCTCAAGATTCCAGGTAGAGAGGGAAATCTGATAACAATCAAGAATGGGACGAGGCAGGGGTGCTCCCTTTCTCCCTTTCTTTTCGCCTTGACAATCGAACCTCTCGCGGCCACTTTCACAGCCTCCCCAAACACACAAGGGATTAAAATAAAAGATGAGTGCTATAAAATATCATTGTTTGTAGATAATATTATTCTTACTATAGCTGATTCATTGACATCTCTCCCGAACCTGCAATCCACCCTCCGGGGGTTTGATGAGCTGTCTGGGTATAAAGTTAATATAGGAAAGTCGGCAGCTATAAATGTTACTGTATGTTAACTGAAAAGGAGGTTGAGGTTCTTAAACGGCACTTTGACAATAAATGGAAAAAGACCCATTTGAAGTACTTGGGGATTTATTTCACCAGAGACTATAATTTATTATATAAATATAATTACCCTGACCTTTTCTCAAAGATAAAAAAAGATTTACAAGCTTGGAATTCTCATTGTATCTCCTGGTTAGGGAGTATAGCTGCGGTCAAGAAGAATATCCTCCCTAAAGTTCCGTGTTATTTTCAGACATTACCGGTATCTGTTCCGCATTCAAATATAAAAGAAATTCAGCGTCAAATTATGCAATTTATTTGGAAACACAAACAACTGAGAACAGCCATGTCAAATATGTTGGACACTAAGGAAGGAGGTGGTATGACAGTTCCAAATATCCTAAAATATTATATAGCCTCTCATATAAAACAAATGGTTTATTGGCATTCTCCAAGATGGGTCTATGCCTGGGTGGATTTGGAGAGCTCACTCAAAAACCCGGTTGGACTGTCTTCTTTATTTTGGTCAGGCTTTGGGACTGGGCTTGGGAGACAGTCTGAGCTGGCAGTATTTGGATTTACTCTGAAAATTTGGCAGATGACAAAAAAGAAGTATAAGGTTACAGTATGTCGACTCCTTCTAGGCTCTTGCCCCTGTTCGGTAATCCAGGGTTTATCCCAGGTTTTCAGGGTCAGGGTTTTGAAATTTGGAGACGTAGAGGGATTCTGCAGGTGGGAGATTGTTTTTTAGAAAAAGACAAGCTAATGTCATTTGAGGAACTGATGAGAAAGTATGGTCTACCCCAAATTGAGCTGTTTAGGTATACAGGTCTGGCACTTTGTGAGTCAGGGGTTTTATGATGAGGAATTTCCTAGATATACACAATTTTAAGATTTATGTAAAACAAAAAAATATCAAAGAGGTCTGATATCATCTCTGTACCAGGGTTTAACCTCAAAAAAGGATACCCCGGACCATAAATATATGGACCCACTGGCTCTGGACTTCCAGACTGAAATAGCAAGGGAGGACTGGGAAGATATATGGGAGAATGCGGGTAGAACCTCAATATGTACGGTAACAAAAGAGAATATATATAACATTTTGCTACATTGGTATTACACCCCCAAAAGATTAAAGCAGATGTTCCCGGGGACCTCTGATAGATTTTGGAGGGGATGTGGACAGATTGGAGAACAGTTCTGAAACTAATAAAGGATGTGACGATATCAAGATTCCCCCAGATCCAACCCTAATTATTCTAGCTAAACCCATGGAAGATGTGAACCACCATACACTTAAATTGATTCTGCTTATTCTAACGGCGGCTAGATGTGCTGTGGGAGCGGCGTGGAAAAAGTCACCCCCCCCCTCTTGAAAAGAGGTTATTAGAAGGGTCAATGATGTTCAATTAATGGAGAAACTCACCTCATTCCTGAATCATACCACAAGGAAGAATGATAGGGTCTGGGGTCCCTGGGATGATGGATAGGGATGTGATCTCAGAAGGAGAGAGAATACGGGAGTGCTGAATGTAAAATATGGTGTTTATCAAATGTTGTATGATATGTAATGTGACGGTTGTTGTTTGTAAGACATTTGATACAAAATGGTTGTCTCCCCACCTTCAATTTTTTTATTTTTGTATCCTTTCCCTTCCCATTTATGTTTGAAAAACCTAATAAAAACATAAGTTTAAAAAAAAAAAAAAAAAGAAAGATCCTATATTAAAATCTCATCTTCCAGATATTCCCAGAATTTTGTTTACAAAAGCGGATACATAAAAACCTAAGATAGCTCAGAGCTGTTTAAAATAATAATAAAAAAAAAATCTCAGTCATTTCTAAACATCAAAGGATTTTTCAAGTGTCTGAGATTCAAGATGTGTAAACTAAACACACAAGAACAGAAACAGACTAAAGGATTTTATTCAACTCAAAGAAAGAAAGAATATATTATTAATTACTTCATTCGTTGTGATTCAGTAAATGTGGTGTATCTCATACAATGCCCACGCGAAAAAACAGTACATTGGTCGCACTACCAGAAAATTACAACTGAGATTTGCGGAACACTTCACCAACATGCAAAAGGTTTTATGCAACACAATTTATTGAAGCATTTCAAAGAATTTCATGGTCAAAGCCTAACAGGGATTACTGTAAATGTGTGGGGATATAGCTATTTGAATCAGATTGGAGGGGAGGAGATCCAATGCATGCGACGGATTCAATGTATTTGTTTTGGCGTGACGTCGCAGCCTCAGTATCCCTTTACCACCAGACATAACTGTAAAACATATTGTGTATGGAAATCCAGTTTCAGATTCCATTGTAATGAAAGGGTTAAATGTTTGGACCCATGCAGAGTAACAGCACCACCAGGTGAAACAAGATGCATTGGTAACAAATAGCTACTCTCCCTGTTGGCAATAGAGATATGATGTAACCACTGAAGTCAACTAGTCTGCAGAAAGTTTTCATGGGGAGACATACATTTTAGTTGGAGAAAGCTGTTAGCCAAGCAGTCCAAGAGAGTCTCTGAGAGAAAGTAAAGCTTTTAGACAAAAAGCTCATGAGATCTCCATGAGAGAAAGGAGAATTATTATACTAACAGCTCCAGGGTTAGTGAAAACGGTTATTCACACAGGTCACAGAGGCAGTAGGCAGGCACCTTCAGTTAGCGTTAGTGCAGACAGGAGCATTAAGACAAGTTGGCCGTTACACTGCAGAAGTAAAAAGGGGGACACACGCAGAGGTCGGAGGCAGGTGGCAACCAGGAACGTCGGGATCACACGCAGAGGTTGGAGGCAGGCGGCAAGCGGGAACGTCGGGGTCACACACAGAGGTCGGAGACAGGCCACAAGCAGGAACGTAAGGACCACACACACGTCATTGTCACACGGGGTAATACAGCAGGAAGGCAGGAGCAGGGGAGCAGGAACGGAGACTAGGAAGCACGGACTTAGACGAGGGAACAGGGACTGAGGCCAGAGAGCAGGGAACAAACAGGGAGAAGCCAGATTACCAGCAAGGGCCTTTAAGAAAGGTACAGGAACAGAAGCTGCAGCAGAAGTATGGGCATGGGCATAAGGAGTCTGACACAAAACAAAGGCAAGGAAGAAACAGGAACTATAAGGCAGAGGACAGGAGCAACAAGAGGAGACATATAGAAAGACAGAGGAACCCAGAGCAGACAGAACCAGCACACCTGGTGGATAGAGAAAGGAACTACGCTAGGAATAGGATGTCTGGGAGACCCTGACATAAAGGAAGAATCAGAAGCTCACCAAGGTGAGTATAAAATAGGTTTATGTAACATAAAAGGATAACATCCATAATTATAATTCAGTAAAATTACTTGAGCTCCGACAATGGAGAACTTCCAAACCCACAGTCGCAGGTAGCCGGCGAAATGGACCACGTCTCAACCTTGCCACGATAGTCTCTACCTGATCCGGAAGCAGAGTGTCTCTATGTAGCCCCTACGCATTTCGTACCTCAGTACTCCACAAAGTTTGGTCATTGGATAAACCTCAATAGGCAGCAATTTACATAAAAAACATAAACTACACATTTACATGATAGATGTTAAGTGTTTAAAAAGAAATGGAAGTATAAGTGATCAATAACAATACCTATAAAATATAGTCTAAACTATAATTGTATAACAACTTAAATAAAAAGTGAATCAGTGAAATATTTTAAATTGATAATACAGTATAGTAATTAAAAATATGTAATCTTTAAACTAATATGATATGCTTGGTTTGTCAAAAATGAATTTAAGTGTACAGATATAAATTGATTTCTCTGTGAATTAAAATTGTATTAAGTGAGATGATGTGAATATTGTGAATTTAATTATTAATTAATTAACTGAGAAAAATGACGATGATAATGTGAAAGTGATACATTTATATTTGCAAATATAATAGACTAAATTGTTCAAACTTCTGTGAATTTGATGCACTAGCATCAATTGAATTCTTAATTATATATGAATATATGTTTATTAAATAAGTGAGAAAAATGATGATGATAATGTGAAAATTATCAATTTATATATAAAAAATATGCTACATTTGGTGATTTTTGGATAATAATTATAAATATCTCATATAACCTCAATAAATTTAGTAAAAAAAAAGAAAAACAAGTGTTACTCACAACTCCATCTATAGATTTTGGATCAGAACACTATGCCATGAATTGAATTACTGAGAATAGTCCAATACAAACTACGGTATTATAATCATGTACAATGTTATATAATTCATTATACAGTAGGCAAAACATGTCAGTGTTTGTATTCATAGCAGTATTATAACATGGTATTTCAACTAGAGTACACCAAAAAGCATAATCCTACACACATTAAAAATAACCAATATCTTAACCATTAAAGCAGCTGTCCAAGCTTCCATTTAAAAAAAAAATTATAATAATTTTGTTTTCCTTTAATATGTGCATCAATACATTCCACGCATTGATAAGTAATTAGCTAAGTTGCTGATCGATCTGTTCTCCTGTGATTGATCTGTGAAGATTCAGCTCAGGGGTTCACTAAATGGCTGCCAGTGCAGCAGAAGAGGACCAAAGATGCAAAGTTCTGTGAGGCAGTCACTAGATACAATTGGTGCACTATTAGAGAGAGGGAGGGCCTCAAAAAGGTGTGTGCAGGGCCTTTCTCAGGAAAGGAAGGGGATGTAACTCTGTAAATAGTACTATAGAAACCAAAAATGCTTGTTACATTATAATAAAAAATGCTATAGTTCAAGTATTTTTTTCATACAGTAGTACAGAACTGATTTATTTAAAAAACACAGATGTAGGATATTGCTTGATCTACAGCTTTAATAACCATAAACAATAAGACAATGTGTATACTATTATTACAAAACATACTGAAAACAATCAATTTATCCAAAAGGAAAAATCTAATCTTTAAAAAATTGCATAATTTCTTTTTTTTTTCATTAAATTTGAATGGATATTTGATATCTAAATTAAAAATCCAATATTGTTCTCTCTTGGTTAATTGAGATCTTTATTCCCCAGTCTATCATGGCTGATTTTATGTTCTATTCCACAAAACTTCAGACCTCTATTATCAGTTATTATTGTGTTGTTGGGAAAAAGTGCATAAAGTAAATGACGGACTGTTCTGTTTTGATGCAAACATGTTGGTATATTTTTAAGAATGCAAACTTTGAATTTTCTTTTCGTGTTACCTACATTATCTAGGCCGCAAGTACATGGTAAAAGATAAACAAAATACTCAGCATTGCAATAAACAAAACTTATGAATATTGAATTTCCTATCCAGATTACTTGATAGAAAAATAGAAGTCTTGTCCCAAACATTACTAGCCCTACAATAGCCACATTTTAAGTGGCCATTTGGGATGAAAAAGTAAAATATGTTTCTCTTTGATGTCTTTTCTTTTTTCAATAAACTGGAAGCTATAATGCTTTTTAAGCTTTTACTTTTTTTTTATATACTACTTGTGGCTTGGTTTGTATTATGGATCTCAATATTGGATCCAATTGAAGAATATGCCAATGTTTAGGCAAGATATTACGAATTCTGTATCCTATATTTGATAATGAAAATAGCAAAATCGTCATACAGTATGTATGGTTTTTCTGTTATTCTATAGAAACCATTTTGGTCTTACTCTTATATTCAGTCTTTAATCTTGGTATGAACATGTTAAGTTTCTTTTTCCCATCATTGAAGCGTGACAGAGAACTCCTGTCCCTGTCTCTCACCTACAGGTACAGATGGAACATGATTCATCTCCACCTTGTCCTGCACGTGGAGCGTATGGATCGCGGCCCAAGTTTGGCCTGATTCCAGCCAAGTGCAGAGCAGGGGGGATTTTCTCATAAGGATTAACACAGCGGGGGTCCCTGCATCTGAATGGGACTCCCGCTGCGTTAATCCTACTGGATGGCCACAAGTCTGGAAAAGCTGCGCAAAGAGAGCAGAAGGAAGTGGTCCATCTCTCTCTGTCTCCCTGCACAGCTCTTACAGGCGAATGCACCATTTTTATTTTTATTATGTAGTATTGAAGCAGGGGGTCTCTGGAGCTGAACCACATTCATTTCAGGTCTGGGGACCCCTGCTTCCCAAAGTACTAGCCTCTGTATAGGGGTGCGGGTTTCTCCTGCAAGTTTAATAAAATACAAATTACATTAATAAATGTTGTGCTTACCCCTACCAGGATGAAGGCCAATCTACCCCCCCCCCCCTCCCAGGATGCAGACCTCCTTGGGGGGTGGGGGGGGCATTACAGGAGGCATTAACCCCTTAATCATCGGGTTACTCGCCTGTAGCTAGTTTTTTAAATGTTGGTGCCACTGAAGAGGAGGACGAGATTGTCCTTTATCCTGGCAGGGGTAAGTACAACTTTTATTTACTATAGGGTGGTGTGGCAGGATGGCCTTCCGATGAAGTCAGCAAGAGTCTTAGACAATGGGTTAGGCTAGACGCTTCAGGGGTTTAATCTCCACAAACAAACATTGGGCACACTGTCCCTTTAAGGCACAACACAAACAATAAAATAAAACCCTACTCCCCTTGGGAGACTTAATAGACCGCACAAGCCCTATCTACCTGGATGGCCAGCTAAGCCAGTTACCAGCCCCAAAACATACTCTCATGTTTAGAGACATTATATCAGTGAACAATATAAAAGTTCTTATCTGTAAGATAGGGAATGCTGTCCCAAGCGAGCCCAGTCAATCCTCTGGACATGTCAGAGCTCTGCTTCGTCCTCAGTTCAGGAACGCCGGTCCTTTGGAGCAGGGCCACGTCCTGCTGTCTGTTCAAACCCGTGGAAATGTTGGTTTCCTGTGTGTGATTCCCAGATGGTTCCAAGACCCTGCTCCCTGCAGGCCTGAGAACAACCAGTGTCCTCCTGGTTGGGGTAAAATCTCTCTCCCTCTGTCTCTCTCACGGGCAGCTTCCTGCCTGAGTTTTAAACCTCCTGTTCATTTAGGGGTTCTGGCTTAATTGGCTACACTTGCAGCTAGCCACTGCTGGAGGAATTCAACTGCCTGCATCCTGGAAAGCACACATACTGCACCACTCCAGCATACAGAGATAGTGACTTTGTCACGGTGGCTTGCTATACATTGCTTTTGAATGGACAAAAGCGTTATTAGCCTGATCTGGCTAATAGGGCCTTTGCCCATTGCTGTATGTGGTGATGGTGGGGAAGTGGAGGTGTGGTTGGGGCTAGAAGGGTTGCATAGTGGGGAGTCCATTGATTGCCAATGTGGCTATCTATGCCCCAGTTGAGGGCATAGATAACGACAATGGCAAACAATGGATTAAATGACTAGAGTTTGTTTTGATTTTATTGTACAGTAATTGGTATTTTCTTGTAATGTGCAGTACTGCACTGAATATTTGAATGGGCAAAAGCGGGTTCATCTCCGGAGACCCCCTTCTTCAATACTGTGTAATAATAATAAAAACAGTGCGATTGTCTGTAAGAGCTGCGCAGGGAGACATAGAGAGGGACTGCTTCTTTCTGCTCTCTCTGCGCAGCTCTTAGACTTGTGGCGGCCCGGTAGGAATAATGCAGTGGGAGTCCCATTCAAAAGCAGGGACCCCGCTGTGTTAATCCTTATGGGAAATTAGTCTATTGAGTTTTTGGGTAAAGGGAAACCGTGATCCGGCGATGGTTCAGGCTTCCTTCAGCTGCAGTTTCCTTGCACCCAAAATCCACATAAATGATGTTCTATCTGTACGCCCGATACACAAGATCTGACTTGTATACCTTTTCTAAAACTTGATCTTTAAGAAAGATGATAGTACATCGCATTCATAGAGGTTTAAACAATTTAGTCTATGATATTTTTAAATATAAATGTATCATTTTCACATTATCACCGTCATTTTTTCTCAGTTAATTAATTATAATTAAATCCACAATTTTCACATCATCTCACTTAATAAAATTTTAATTCGCAGATAGAAATCAATTTATAGATGTACACTTACATTTATTTTTGACAAACCAAGCATGTCATATTGGTTTGAAGATTAAGATTAAAGATTTTTATATTCATGTTTTTAATTATTATATTATATACTACAGGCATACCCCGCATTAACATGCACAATGGGACCGGAGCATGTATGTAAAGCGAAAATGTACTTAAAGTGAAGCACTACCTTTTTTCCACTTATCGATGCCTGTACTGTACTGCAATCGTCATATACGTGCAGAACTGATGTAAATAACGCATGTGTAACAGGCTCTATAGTCTCCCCGCTTGCGCACAGCTTCGGTACAGGTAGGGAGCCGGTATTGCTGTTCAGGACGTGCTGACAGGCGCATGCGTGAGCTGCCATTTGCCTATTGAGCGATATGTACTTACTCGCGAGTGTACTTAAAGTGAGTGTCCTTAAACCGGGGTATGCCTGTATATAATAAAATATTTCAATAATTACATTTTTATTTATGTTTTTATACAATTATAGTTTAGATTATATTTTATAGGTATTGTTATTGATCACTGGAAAAGAGGCGTGTTAGAGGGGATATGATAACTACTGTACTGTATATACAAATATATTTGTATAAGGAGCTTCCAAAAGTACTATTAATACTAAGGGCAGTACCAAGGACATGAGGTCATCCCTTAAGGTTGGAGGAAAGGAGATTTCACCAGCTACAAAGGAAAGGGTTCTTTACAGTAAGCGCAGTTAAAATGTGGAATTCATTACCCATGGAGACTGTGATGGCAGATACAATAGATAGGTTCAAAAAAAAGTTGGACATCTTTTTAGAAAGGAAAAGTATACAGGGATATACCTGTAAGTAAACATGGGAAGGATGCTGATCCATGGAGTAGTCAAGTCAAGAAGGAATTTATTTTTCCCCTTATGAGATATCATTGGTTGATATGACACTGAGGTTTTTTTGTTTGCCTTCCTCTGGATCAATATACTGTAAGTACAAATATTGGATAAAGTACCTGTCGTCTAAATTTAGCATAGGTTGAACTAGATGGGCATACAGTGGCGACACGTTTTATTCTTCGTTGGCTAGTTCCGCAAGCAGGGAGATTTCCCGGCTTGCTAGCCAAATCTCCTCGGCGTGCCGCGCGTCACCGATGCACGGTCACGCTTCATCGGGTCCCTGCGCCCCATGCGCGTTACTGTCGCGGCCGAGACCGGGCAAAGGTAAGAATAAACTAGGCCGCGACAGTATGTCTTTTTTTCAACCTCATCTACTATGTAACTATGTAATTTATACTTCCCTTTATTTTTAAACAACTCCAATCATGTAAATTTGTAGTTTATGTTTTATATGTCATGTTAATTGCTGTCTATTGAGGATTATGCAATGACCAAACATTGTGGGGTATGTAAGTGATGTACAGCGTCTCCGTAATAATCCCCTGACAAAGTCCTGAGGTACGAAATGCATAGAGGCTACATAGAGACGCTCTGCTTCCGGATCCGGTAGAAACTATTGTGGCGTGGTGGAGACGTTGTCCATTTTGCCGGCTACCTGCCACTGTGGGACTTTGGAAATCATTGATTGTAGTATTTTGACTGAATTGTAATTGTGGCTGTTATCCTATTATGTTAGATAAACCTATATTATATACACCGCTTCTGTTACCCCTTTTTCATAGAGATTTAATATACTGTAGAGAAACCTGTAACCTCCACCCTTGAGGAAGTCTGGTGGATTGTGTTGAATGTTGGGAGTTGGTGTGACAAGTTGAAGCCATGTAGTACACAGGAGTTCGGGGATCACACTCCTGAAAGAAGGTACAAAGTTGGAGATTGGGATTCTGAACACCAAGACAGCAACGCCTGAAAGCCAGTAATTTGTGCCTGCAGTAAGAGACCTCAATATAACCAGTCCCAAGTATAACCTGCAATTTAGAATCTACAGTATAAGCAATAGTCAGGAGACCTTGCAAACACTGCATCATGCGGTCTTTACACCTTGTAAGCATAACTCCTTTTCTTTTTATGCGGCAAAAAGTTTGCCGACCTGTCAGAATCATGGTGAATACAAAACTGAACCGATCTCCCACCCTCTCACACTTTAACAAAACAATATAAGGGATCAGATTAATGTCTTCCCTACACAAACCTCATGGTTTATCCAGTGTAAAGGCCTCAACTTCCAATTCTGGATTAAACATTTGATTGTAAAACAGACCTAGTTATTATTCCCGCTGCTATCATTTTTTTGAATGATTTTATTTCAGAGAGGTTAAGGATCGGATACACTTTATATTAAAAAGCACCGTACTTTAGGTCTAGTTGCATGTCAATGAGCTGGCTGGGCCATTTAAAGCTTTCTGTTGCATGCAGGAGAATAGATGGATATTATAGAATTCTTCATATATCTGTCCATGATGGTTCTGATTAATACATACTTCCTTAGCGACACACATTGCTTAAAATTGAAAGCCGCTCCACACACAGATTAGAGTGTGACAAAAGAGATTGGTTCAACCTGTTTATAATGAACTATTTACGCATTTTGATGTGATCAGTTATTGCTATTTAATACCCGCTCAAAAGCTTTGCACACCTTTTAATTATTCCAGTAATCTCTGCTATGAAAACCCAATCACAGGCAATTGGAAAACCTTTCTTTTTCCGATGAGAAGAAGCTAATCCTTGTTGTCCACAGAGATATCATGTATATACCTGTCTTCCAGTCACTATTTCCTAATCATTTGTTCTGTCCCTTACATGCAACCTTATCCCCTCACCTTTCTCCTCCTCCCCCCTCGAGCTGCATGATGCTTACATGTATTGTACTTGGAAAGGTCTGTCCGGAAGATCTTACACTCAATGCACCGCCCTGCACAAAGCCAAACGTGGTATAAAAAGACCAGCACTGGAGCTAATAGTTGCTAAGACAAGAAAGCAGTCAAAGAAATACACAGACTGGAAACAGTGAAGAAGCAACAGGTAAGCTAGAAATAAAATCTTTTGTTTGACATTACATTTATTTCTCTATTTCTTTCGTATGCAGTAATACTGTACCTTTATATTTTCTATTTATCTTAAATTTGAATGCTTACCATTTTCATATAAACTAAGTATACAGCTATCAAGATGTTATATATGTTAATTGTATAACTGCTATTAAACTATTATTACTAGTAATTATTAATAAATATTTGAACTTACAATAGTAATATACTAATTATTTAAAGCAACATTTGTATTTGGAAACAATATACTTACTCATACCCTTAATAGATTCATTTATCAAACACGTGCTGACATTTGTATTTTTGCTGTATAATTATAATACCAATGAACACGTTTTTATTGCATTGATTGGAAATGTAAAAGGCTATTTATTCTATTTGAAATAATATGAACATGATCTTTTCTATTCAGTAAATAGTTCAAGAAAATCATTCATGCAAACGGTACAAAAAGACAGAAAAATACAAAATATATTTGATACAAATTGAGTAATTATACCAATAATCAATTGTGTCTTTATGAGCTTCCCAAATAGCCCTAAGCCATCAGACATTAACAGATCACTGTAACTATTCATTATTAAAGCAACATTTAAGAGACTGTTAGAGGATGTATGATTTCCTAAGACTGTAGCACAGGGGTTCTCAACTCCAGTCCTCAAGAACCCCCCAACAGGTCAGGTTTTCGGGATATCCCTGCATCAGCACAGGGGGCTCAATCAGTCCCAGCTTCAGCATAGGTGGCTCAATCAGTCCCTGCTTCCATGCAGATGGCTCAATCAGTCCCTGCTTCAGCACAGGTTGCTCAATCAGTCCCTGCTTCAGTACAGGTGGCTCAATCAGAAGCCCGGTCTTTGACTGAGCACCCATCCCGTAGCTGATACCACCTGATAAAGGAAGGGTAAACGACATGTATTTTCCAACTCCAAGCCTGGATTAGTTGGACATTGTGATATACTGTAGTGCAAACACATTATACATTGATTTATTGTATTTGAGGGTTCAAAGTTATTTTATAGCGGAATGTTCTTTCTTCGCATAGAGTTTAGTAATATAAGAAAGTCCGTATTCTTTCATAAGTGTTTATTTCTTTTTATTGTGAAAAAAATAACACATACTTATAGATGTTATTGAAGGTGAGCTTTTGAGACTACTAGCATCCCTAAAGAAAGGACATATTCTAAAGCTTTATTTGGCTTCTAAACGCTAAGATCGATGTATAATCTTTGTGATTTCAATTAAATGAATAATATTGTGTAAAAAGTATTTTATTATTATTTTTATTAGGCCATTTTAGCTGGTGCATCTTTATACTGCAAAAGTCATATGATAAAAAGAAGCAGGATCTGAAAAGTTCAAGAAGAAACACTGTTAATTCAGGAAAAGACACACTTGTTTGTCTTCTCCTGGAGAGTGATAGTGGCTAGGCAGAGATCACAGGGAATGTGAGTCCCAGACGGGCATGCACTCACAGAACCAATGGGTTGTATATTCAAAAGCAGCACCTTAGCCATTATACTCCACCTCCACTGCGTCTCCTCCTGACAATAAAAAGGCATCACTGAGGTCACGCTACTCAAGTTGTACAGTATGATAAAAAAAAAGGCCGATATAAATGATGCCCTTATTTACACTAATAGCAGTGTAGGATGAAACTGGAAGGAGGGCAGATGAGGGCCGTTCACTTGCAATGTAAACAAAATATGTGTTACTCTGCATTGTGTATCTAAGAAGGTGTCGGAAAAAAGAATATATATCATTATTTATTGTTTCGTGATTTTGTTTTAGATTATGGGGAAAATGTGATCATTGAGTATTTATGCCATTTGGAAATTAGTAAAAATTAATGATGATAATAATAATAATAATAATATATTTATATTATATATATATAAATTCTATATACTGAGTGTATACTGGTAGAGACAGGCGTACCAAGGTATGATTGCCTACCTATTAAAATATAACCAACAGATAAGGGTGTTAAAAAAACAACCAACTGGAACGTATTTGATTGAGGGATTTATGGTGGTAGAGTAGAGCAAGGTCATGTAATGCTATCTTACTCTCTATGCCTATGTATATAAAATATATATATTTACATTTATATTTACTATTTAAGCCAACAGACAAGGGTGTAACGCAAGTGGAACTGATTGAGTCGTACAGTTAGGTAATATATATTCTGAGAGAGTAGAATTTGAGACAGGTCAGATGGTGATATATCTCAGAACACATTAGATCTATGTAGTTACTTCACAAATAACAGGTACCCTGATGAAGACCATTTAAGACTAAATGACTAGAAACAGTCTTTTGATAACGTGCAATACTTTTTTCAATGTTTCAATACTTAGTGTGCCCAGATTCCTCATATATCTCTCTAATTACAACTCTATTCAGGCACTGGCTATTCCTAATCCAAAATGAAACAAGGATGTAATAAAGTATTTACAATATCATTGCTGATTTCCAGTGCATATGCAAAGAGTTTATTTTGGCTAGTAACTGCAACCCTGACCACTAAGGATTAGGACCTTTCTTTATATTCCCTTATTAAAATGTATTGCAAGCACAGATGTCTGTAATTCATTGTACTAAACAGAGCAGAAGACAAAGCAGTGCAAGTCTACAGTTCGTAAACTGTTGATGCAAAGGCAAATACTGAGAAAAAAAATCGCCAACATGCGATAACTGGGACTATCACTGCAGTTACTTTGCAGAGTGAGCAGGAATGTTATAGTTGTCATAGAAACAATACAAAGCGCACGTTTTCATCTGGAACTCTGTGAAGGAATCACAACCTCACCGATGCTGGGTTCTCATTTATTATCCTGTACGACCCGCATCCAACCATAATTAAAAGTTAGGAAGAAAACATTAATCAATGGAACGACTCTATTAGCTTGCTGCCAGGGACCATTTATCTACTGTATGTAACCACGCATGCTGCAAACTAAAAGAGTTCTGGTAGCCTAAATAATAGCTTCTTCTGTCTGGAAAGTTAAAAAAAAGTTAACCAGTATTTTTCTTAGTTCAATTGTAAATTCACTGTTACTACAGCTTGTCTACAGGTGTGGCTGGCTACTACATGCACCGGAGGTGATTTACTGAGCCCCGATAACTAGTATTGGAGCTCGATCGTCATTAACTACCATTGAACTGAATGGTAGTTCACGGTATTCAAGCTGGTACCCAATTATTGTAGCTTGGTCAATTTCCAATAGTCTCTTTTATCTCCAGTATGGGTTAGCACTTAGAAGCAGGACTATTTTTGCGACCAAATTCACAGAAACGGAGTTTCAGCGCCTATTTTAAATTATCAGCCAGAAACTCCATGGTGTACAGCTGAGGCCAGATTTATCTCCATTCTGCCCGGCACTTGGAGCGGGTGAACCACCGCCCAAGGGTAGCCTGATCACCGCCATGGGAATTTTCCATAAGGAGGACCACAGCATGGGGTCCCTGCTTCTGAAATGTCCCGCTTCACGGACCACGTGACCGGGACATTTAAACTTGCAGGAGATACCAGCATCCCATCTGAAATTCGGGAAAGAGGGCTGAAATAAATGCAGTTCAGCTACGGAGACCCCCTGCTTCAATCCTATGCAATTACAATGTAAATAAAAACACAGCGATCGCCTGTAAGTGCCGTACAGGGAGACAAAGAGAAGGGATGCTTCTCTCTGCGCAGCGCTTACAGACTGGCGGCGGCCCGGTGGGGATTAACACAGCAGGAGTCCCATTCAGAAGCAGGGACCCCCGCTGTGTTAATCCTGATGGGAAATTAGTCCTGAGTTTTTGGGCGTGGGGATTCTGGGAAATGATATCAAAATTAGCACACTGTGTTACCTTTTGCTTCTAATCCATTTTAACAAGGACCCCTATAATCATTTGCCAGCCTCATTGCACAGCTTTCCAGCACAGCCTGGGTTAAAGAAGTGCATAGCCACTAAACCTACTCAGCTGTTACCCCGTTTGGAGACTCCTCAGTAGGAGGCTGGTTATGCTGGCTTTGCAATGGAGCTGGGATAGGTTTCAACCACACATTAAATAAGTTATGGTAGGGAAACCCCCACCATACAGTACACAGAAAATAAAAAAACCACTTGGGAGCGTATTCACATGTCTCAGACAGGTGTGCAACCCTGCTCTTCCCCATTATCTCTTAACATACAGTGCTTCCACTGCGGCCAGGGATTTGTGCTATTTCATAGAAACGTGACTATCCATCAGTATGGTAAATTGCACTGAATAAGCAGCTTGACTTGCTTTTGCCACTATACTGTATCTGACAACAGTAAAAGCAAATACACACTTGCACTATTGCATTTTAAAACATTGCCTCCTAGGTAGGAAGCAGGGGGGCTCCAGAGCTAAACCGCGTTAATTTTAGCTGCATTTTTCAATTGCCTTATTTCATATGAGATAACAGATCAAAAAACGGATCAAACAAAACATTACGTAGGGATCCCAAAAAAATTCTTACAAAACATTGAAGCAATTTTATTACTAACAAAATCTATAAATATATGTTTCTTCCAACATAGCGATATGTACGAACTTCAGAACGTGCGTCTTTGAAATCCTTTGTCCTCATTCAACAGAAACATACTTACAAAGGAGTCACAAATATTGATGTATTTTTTACTAGTGTACTGTAGAATGTCCCTGTGCAGCTTGCTGTTCACTGCATGTGCATATTCATATGGTCATTATATTTACATGGACAAGAGTGTCAGACCACAGAAGATATAGGCCCATATTTAACAAATTGTGGTATTGCATAACACACCTTCTGGCCCTTTCGCTTCAATGTGTCTTCCAGTGCCAGATGGTGTCTTATGGCAGTGGTTGTCAACTCCAGTTCTCAAGCCCCCCAACAGGTCAGGTTTTTATGATATCCCTCAAAACCAGCTCAACCAGTCCCTGCTTCAGCACAGGTGGCTGAATCAGTCCCTGCTTCAGCACAGATGGCTGAATCAGTCCATGTTTCAGCACAGGTGGCTCAATCAGAAGCTCAGTCTTTGACCACCTGCCACCTGCGCAGAAGCTAAGATAACCTGACTTGTTGGGGGAGATTGAGGACTGGAGTTGAGCACCCCTGCCTTATGGAATATCACCATTTTGTCAATAAGTGCCTTTCTGTTTTTGCTTTTCTTTCCCACTTTCAGCACGTTGCCCTACAATGATATTCCTCTGCTAATATCTTTGTTTTCGTGTCTTAGTTTTAAAGTCACATGAATACCAAAGGGTCTACAACCTTGTATTTTATTAACTAATGTCCCTCCATTTTCTTCTCTCAGCAGCTCGGCCCGAAAATGTTGAGGCCGGTTTGGAGCTTTACTCTTGCAATACTAGGAGCCTTGGTATTTCACATTGGAGAAGTCCACAGCCAATGCTGGGAGAGCAGCAAATGCACAGACCTCAGCACAGAGGATGGTATTCTGGTGAGAAAAACTTTCATATAGTGCAGCATGCACATATAACCCATACATCAACTATACCTGGCGTGCTCTGCTGCCACAGTAACATAGCTGGGAATTCTGGAATCTGGAAGTGTGTTACTTCTGTTGTGACATTGTGCTACAATTCAGGGCAGAATAACTCCGTTAAAGAACAAAGTACAGCTGAACCCCATTATAACACGGTGCTCGGCGTCCACATAATGAGACCGCGTTATAACCGGGATCATGAAAAAACTGGCCGCCGTTATCAGGACTTACCCGGACCAGGGTGCAGGGGATCCAACACCATGGGTCAGCCATCGCGGGGGTGGTGGGGTGTGTGTGTCCATTTGTGTGTCTGTGTGTGTATGAATGTGTGTGTGTCAATCAGGCTCTCCCAGCAGTGCAAGAGAAGCCTGTGGTGAGTTGGGGGAGGGGAAGGATCTAACGCAGTCTGGAGAAGTCGGGATGTTTTAGCTGCCTCTGTCAGTCGCCCGGAGCTATCTCCCCTCTCTTTTCCCCCCTGGTGGAGGTACATGGAGGGGGGGAGAGAGGGAGTGTGTGTGTGTGTCAAACAGGCTCTTCTAGCAGTGCAGGAGAAGCCTGTGGTTAGTCGGGGGAGGGGGAGGATCTCATGCAGTCTGGAGAAGCCAGGATGTTTTAGCTGTCTCTGTTGGAGTCGCCCAGAGACAGCTCTCCTCTCTTCTCTCCCCGCTGGTGTGTTTGGTATTAAAGTTTACCAAAATATATATATTTTTTTTTTAAATGGAACCCACACTCACACCCCGTTATTAGCGGATCCGCGTTGTAGCAGATTGCGCTATAACGGGGTTGAGCTGTATACGTGATTTTCAAAATGTTATGCTATGCAAACGGAAAGAAGAGTTTATTCTGTGAAAAACTTAAAATGTAGTATTAGAATAAGGAAATAATTGTCATAATTCAGCGACTGAGCCAATCAACTGAATCCCTCTCACTGTCCACATTACTTTGAGCCATACATACCATAGCAGTATTTCTAGGGCAGACATGAATTGCAGCCTATGAGAAACTCTGTTTAATGTCTGGCTTAGGTCCAACAATGCAAACGTAACTTGCCCAGCTAGTTTCTTACCTACCATTCACAGTTTCTTAAAATGTATGTCAGGTCATATGACCGCCATTTCTGGGGGCTCCTCTTCCGGCAGCTCTTTGAGCCGGTAAGTTGTATTTCTAGCCCACTGTCAACGCCATAAATACCCTTCTGTCAGTTTCTCTCCATTCTCTAGAGGTGTTCAATAAATCGAGTACTCTCCTACACTCTCACTATCACACAAGGAAAGACAGATCTTTTTGAACTGCATAGTCTCTTGTCTAAAGAGAAATTGAACATTTGAGGGAGTGTATTGAGATCCCTGCATCTGTCCATAGAGCTACATGAGCTAAACCTCATGTGCATTTTACAGGACATATTTGATTGATTTTAAGACTCCAATTAAATGTATTTTAAAGTCAAGATCTTTAAAAGAACAAACTATATATCATTTACTTCTCTGTTAAAATTCAAGAGAAAAGGGATGGCTTTCATGTAAATTGAGGTGCAACGTGAAGTTCTTTGGACTGTGGATAACTCTTGGGTATATATTTTTTTGGTGCCATGTGTATTTTGTGTAATATTAACATGTCTTATTTAGTTA
This sequence comes from Ascaphus truei, assembly GCF_040206685.1. Taxonomy (NCBI): domain Eukaryota; kingdom Metazoa; phylum Chordata; class Amphibia; order Anura; family Ascaphidae; genus Ascaphus; species Ascaphus truei. The sequence continues at coordinate 399,367,308 of NC_134486.1, forward strand.
CCTTCACAACAAAAACAAATTGAACTACTACAATTTTTTCCATACAATCTGCATAGCATTTTCACATATGCTCAAAAACACCAAAACATCACCATAAATGAATGAAAATTCTAGCATACTAGACATGGGATCCTCTATTAATAACAGAGTAACCCCGATGGGAGTAATTTGCCTGTCGCATGTGATGGAACATGCATTACTGTACATACTTAACACATAATGCTTTTAATCAATGTTGTAAACTCAAAGAAAGAGTATTGGACTTTACTAATACCCCAAATAACTAGTGTTAATTTACAATATCTAAATCTCTGTTTCCTAACAGGAATGTATCAAAGCCTGTAAAATGGACCTCTCTGCTGAGTCACCAGTGTTTCCAGGAAATGGGCACATGCAACCACTGTCAGAAAACATCAGGAAGTATGTCATGAGCCACTTCCGCTGGAATAAATTTGGCAGAAGAAACAACACCGGTAGTGAGAGCAGCACGGGCTACAAACGAGAAGATATTTCCAACTACCCCGTGTTTAATTTGTTTCCCACCAGTGACAACCAAAATACTCAAGACAGCAATATAGAAGAGGAAGCCCTGGACAGACAAGAAAACAAGAGATCCTACTCTATGGAGCACTTTCGATGGGGAAAGCCAGTTGGTAAGAAGAGGCGACCCATTAAGGTCTATCCCACTGGCATGGAGGAAGAAACAACTGAAAGCTACCCGATGGAGTTAAGAAGAGAATTATCACTAGAACTTGACTATCCTGAAATTGACTCTGATGAAGATTTGGAAGACAATGAGGTACTGAGCTTGCCAAAGAAAAAAAATGGAAACTATCGGATGCATCACTTTCGATGGGGTAGCCCACCCAAGGATAAGCGTTATGGCGGATTTATGACACCCGAGCGGAGTCAGACACCTCTAATGACTCTCTTCAAAAATGCCATCATTAAAAATGCCCACAAAAAGAGTCAGTAGAAGTCTGAAAGTATAGTTTCCATCCCAAAGCTACCTTCAGGTGCATCAGCATGTTTCATATAGATACAGTTTCATTCACTTTATGATCAACTCTTATTAATCTACTTTGTAGTTAGCTGTTTATCACAATTTTAATTTATGGTCTCTGTTTTACTTTGTTTTAAATGTACTGTATGAAGTATAGAAAAAATCAATAAGGTCATAAAGAAAATTAATATGGCAACATTGTACTGTACATACGGGAATAAAGAAAGCTTCTATGAGTGACTATCTAGTTTTTGTTTGCTAAAATATTTTCATATCTAATAAAATGTATAATACTGTAAATGAATGGAAAAATAAACGTTTCCAATCTTACTGGCTATCTGACTCTACATTCCTTCTTTAGCTTAGATATCCTTGTCTGATTAATTTATTCAAGTCAAATTCCTACTATGCATATTGTCCTGTGTTGTGATACAGATGTAGCAGGCATTGATGCTCCCGCTGGCACTTCGTAGCAGGACACATACAACGCACCAGTAGGAACAGCCAACATTGTGTCTGCATTAACCATGTGCTGAAAAAGTGGCAGAGCCAATGCACTATTGCACCGCTGGTGAGCATCAAAGGTGCAATAACATCTGCTACGACTGAACTAGAGAGTTCTTCATTCATGTAACAGAGTGTTATGATACAGAAGAGACCTGTATGATCTCTGTACCTCCGTACACACACTCTTAAGAACATATATTTGTGTAACTTCATTTGTAAAACAAATGATAGTGTCACAGGAGACCAGGCATTTACACCTTTATACCGGGATCATATCACTGAGCAAAACCAAATGATAAAACAAATTGTCATTTATTCCATTGAAACAGACGCACACACAGTGGATTACAAAATACAAGAGAAAAACACACTTACAAGAGGTCTGGGGGGGGGGAACTAGACTTTCCTAGCTTCTACAGTCCATAAAACAAAGTTTGTAGTTGACCTGGATTTAGCCCGAGATGTCCTGGGACTCAAATCAGCATGAAGTTCTTGATGCCACCGCTATATCCGCTACGGAGACACCGAAATCTCCTTGACCAGGAGATAGCACCAAACGTCCTGGTACTCTTTCGGCTTGTAGTCCCGGCCGCGACTACTACATTCTCTTCTCTAAACTTGGCCCCGAAAAGTGGGACTTTTTCTTTTTCTTGACTTGAAATTTCTGTTGCCGGCTTGCGTCTATTTCTCCAAGAGCGTATTTCGGTGATTTTGAATTTGCCGCTATAGTCTTGGCGCTCAAAGTCTTTGAGAATCTAAACACCGGATTGGCAATAGGGTTTCTTATAGTATTTTGGCGTTCATTCACAAAATACTACAGCCAATCCCAGAGTGGGAACCTTACAACCAGACAATCGGATGCCTGCCAGTCTTCTGAAGCCAGACAAGAGGATCTTCTGAATGAAACAAGGGCATGCGCGAGTTTACCACCTTAGTCACTTGTCATGCAGAAGCCTCACACTGGGCTAGGTGCCTCCAAGTCGGTATCGCCTTCCTTTAGTGAAGATAAAAACTCACAGCCTCATATATGGTTGGAGTAACCACCAGAACCTCTATACTGATTCGGGGGAACCTGGGCATATACTGGGGGACCCTCACTAACTTAGGGACCCCTGTCTGTACCCAGAATACACATATCCTTATGCCCCCCTTTACCTTTATGGTCTATCCTGAAGCAGGGAAACTTGGCGGTGAGTCGCATAACTGTTTTCAAGGGAGGATTTTAACTGGGGTGATGTGTCTATATGTCCCTGGGAATCTGACCTGATTCCCATGATACATTTTGGGGTGGCCAGCAACTCTGGACCCCGGCTACCTAGACACATTCTGACAACACTTTTACCTCAAACCCCACTCATAGCCTCTGAATCGCCACTGGTTAGCACTCCTGGAAAGGTAAAACACACATCAATTCTTTATTGTCATACAAGTGTAGCACTGCTTCCACCCCCTCCCCCCCCGCTACAGGTCCGTGTGGTGCTTGTTACCTGTGAGGGTCCAGGAGACACGAGCTTCCACGATGTTGTGGGGAACAGGACAGGCTTTAGGTCAGGCCTGCACAACATATGGCCCGTGGGCCGCATGTGGCCCGCCTGGCCTCTCGGTGCGGCCCGCGATGAGTCCGGCCGGGCGCCAGTTTGATAAATAATTTTTTTTTTTAAATGGCGGCGATTCCCCGTGGTTCTGGCGCGCTCTCACCTCCCTGCTAACTCCCCCCCCCCACAGCCAGCTGAGCTCTTCTGCGGCCGCTCCCCCCCCTGATCCCAACGTGGATATGTGCAGGGGGGTGAGGTGAGGTGCAGGGGGGTGAGGTGAGGTGCAGGGGGGTGAGGTGAGGTGCAGGGGGGTGAGGTGAGGTGCATTGAGGTGAGGTGCATTGAGGTGAGGTGCATTGAGGTGAGGTGCATTGAGGTGAGGTGCAGGGAGGTGAGGTGCAGGGAGGTGAGGTGCAGGGAGGTGAGGTGCATTGAGGTGAGGTGCAGGGGGGTGAGGTGAAGGGGAGGCAATGTGCAGGAGGGGTGATGTGAGGGGCAGTGGGGGTGATGTGCAGGAGGGGTGATGTGAGGTGCAGGAGGGGTGATGTGAGGGGCAGGGGGGGTGATGTGCAGGAGGGGTGATGTGAGGGGCAGGGGGGGGTGATGTGCAGGAGTGGTAATGTGAGGAGCAGGGGGGTGATTGGAGGTGCATGGGATGATTGGGGGTGCAGGGGTCATTGGAGGTGCAGGGGGGTCATTGGAGGTGCAGGGGGGGGGTCATTGGAGGTGAAGGGGAGGGTCATTGGAGGTGAAGGGGAGGGTCATTGGAGGTGAAGGGGAGGGTCATTTGAGTTGAAGGGGGGGTCATTGGAGGTGCAGGGGGGTCATTGGAGGTGCATGGGGGGTCATTGGAGGTGCAGGGGGGTCATTGTAGGTGCAGGGGGGGTCATTGGAGGTGCAGGGGAGGGTGGTTGGAGGTGCATGGGGAGGGTGGTTGGAGGTGCGGGGGGGTGATTGGAGGTGCATGGGGGAGAGTGATGTGAGTTGCAGGGTGGAGAGTGATGTGAGGTGCAGCGGGGGAGAGTGATGTGAGGGGCAGGGGGGGGGGAGTGATGTGAGGTGCAGGGGGGAGAGTGGTGTGAGGTGTAGGGGGAAGAGTGATGTGAGGTGCAGGGGGGAGAGTGATGTGAGGTGCAGGGGGGAGAGTGATGTGAGGTGCAGGGGGGAGAGTGATGTGAGGTGCAGGGGGGGAGAGTGATGTGAGGTGTAGGGGGGGGAGAGTGATGTGAGGTGCAGGGGGGGAGAATGATGTGAGGTGCAGGGGGGAGAAGGATGTGAGCTGCAGGGGGGGTGGGATGTATGTGGTGTGCAGGGGAGTATTGTGTGTTTGATGTGGAGAGGGAGTATTATGTGTGTGGGTGAGGGGGAGAGATGGGGGTATGAGAGATAGATGGGGAGTATCGCAAAGGTTGATAGTGAGGGGTTCTGGGGGAGATATGAGGATGAAGGATGATGATGAGGGTGCTGGGGGAGATATATGAGAATGATGATGAGAGGTGCTGGAGGAGAGATGATGATGATGATGATTTTACCCGTGCGGCCCAAATTTTTTTTCCTTGGAGCAGTTCGGCCCTTCTTGCTTTACGAGTTGTGCAGGCATGCTTTAGGTGATCCTCTGGTTATTTTCATTCGGTAACAGTGCCTCCAGTCATAGTACTGTAGGCCACAGCAGAGCTGCAGGCAGTCCCTACCAAGACAGTTATTTTCTCCTATACTTCTGTCCAATAGACTGCGATTTAGCCAGAAGTATATGTAGCCCTTTTACCCCCACCCTAAGTGAGATTGGGGTGGATATGCTTTCTCTAGCTACTTCTAGGTATATTGGTGCTATGTACCTGTAGGTAAACAGGAGGGCTGAGGGCTCCGCGATGGTGTGGGGAGAGCCAGAACAGTGGTGCAGGTTACCTTTATTCTTCCCTGGTGCAGCGCCTCCAGTCAGCACAGATTCTCTGCAGGAGCAGGAGCTGAGCCATGCTGACACATTGTCTTCCTTCACAGCAGCAGACAGTAATCACCCTGTGTCTGATACAACTGGCTTTATTGCAGGCAAATGGTAATCATACAGCAAGCACGGATGTATTCCTTTTCTCTCTTTTCCCACATGTTGGTCAGAGCCCCGACTCAGGCATTTGGCCCCTTTCAGGCCTGTTACTTTTCCCTTCCCATCCCCTGGTGGGATGGAGGAAGAGACTCCTCACTCCACAAGTGGAGGAAGATCAACCAGAACTCTTCTCCTTCTAGAACTGACTAATTTAGGAGAGTGTCAGAACAGGTTGAATACTGATTGGTGATCACTGCTTTTAGACGAACCAATCAGTATCCTTCTCTCAGGCTGACACTCTCTGGTGGCTGCTAGGCCTGTCCTTGGATACCTGGATTGTATCCAAGTCTGCTATACACACACAGAGCCTAAAGAAGGAATTAACCCCTCCACTGCCTGCTCCTAACAGGACTGACATTGGAAGGGCCCAGGAAAAAGAAGTAGCGGCCAGGAGGCTATGCTATATATATTAAAGGGGTCTTTATTTGATGCAGCCACTGCAGATGGTATAACAGCGTTGCATATAGTGGAGAATGGGTTTCAGGCCCTTGGATGGTGCTGGCCAGCAGATAATGTTGAGGCCATGTGCTATGCACAGATCTTGGTTCACTCAGCCCCAGGAGGGGATGCGCTCCTCTCCCTTCCCTGGGTGGGAAAGCACTTACTCTATCATTTGGAAGGCATCCTCCCTAATGCAAAAGGGTAGGGCACAGGGTCTACACCATCATTGGCTGCAACACAGTCCAAGTGTCACCTCCTCTCTTGCCACATAAGGAGGCTGTGTGAGAGGGGGGGGGGGGGGTAAACCCAACAAGTTAGCCTGTCATTGCCTGTAGCTACTAGAACTTACATGACAGGAGGGCAGAAAGATATCTGGACCAGCCATGACTATAAAAGCATATGCAATCCATGTAGGACAGACAGGTTCAAGAGCTGACACTCTAAAACCCCAAATATGGATCAGAGGTAACCAGCCGGGTATACTACCTTTATAAATGGCCTGTTACCCCTTCACCAACACAGATAGTCAATGTAATTACTAATTAAGAGATCTGAATCTTTTGTGCATATATGGTCATATTTAGAAGACAATAAATAATTGTTTTTGTGCAATCTAGGAAGCAAAGAAGTGACATGCCCAGTGTGCTAATTTCATTGTCATTATCCAGAAATATTGTCTGCAGCTTAACCATATATAATATGTGACACTGCGGTGAATAAAGCAGGTTTGGGGACATGTGGAAGACTGGCAGATACAAAGGAGAAAGAGAGGATGACATACAAACAGACACATGTATATTAGAAATAGAGACATATACACACAGACACACATATAGACTCAGGCACAGACATACATAGATATACATGTAGCTCTGCTTCCCCCCCCCCCCCCCCTCCTTGGAGATTTACCATGGCTACAGTCATGTGTGGTGCTCGGTACCTGTTTAGCTCAGGAAATGCTGAGTGTTCTGCGATGACATGGGGAAACGGGGCAGGTTCACGGTGATCAATGATGTTCTTTCTTGGTGCAAGCGCCTCCAGCCATAGTGAGCTCCAGTAGAACTGAAGGCAAACCCCACCATAACAGTCTTTTATCCCCATACATCTAGCCAATAGATTGCGACTCAGCCAGATATATAAAAAGGGATGGTCTTTATTATGCAGCCACTGCATGATGTTATTACAGCGATTGCAATCAGTTGTCAGGATAGCTTTCAGGCTCCTGGATGGTACAGGTCTGCTGGTAATGATGAGGTCTCACTAGAGTAGTGATTGCACCCAGCCCATGAGGGACTGAGCACATCTTCCTCCCTGCCGGGAGGAGACTTGGCTTACATCCTCATCCCCCAAGGAGGGAGAGGGAACTCCCTGAACCCCACCCTGTGAGGGCTGGGTTCATCTCTATAATTTAGGACACATCCTCCTTGGTGCAAAAAGGGAGGGCACAGGATCTGCATCCTTATTGGACAGACACAGACTCCCGTGTCACTTCCACTTCTGTCACTCACAGAGGCTGCAGGATAGCCTGTCACTGTCTGGATCTTACTAGAACTTACATGACAGGAGAATGTTAGCTGGCCCAGCCACAGGATAACCTGTCACTGTCTGGATCTTACTAGAACTTACATGACAGGAGAATGTTAGCTGGCCCAGCCATGGCTACACTCTCCCGTTAGGTGAAAAATCCCATTACCTCACTGGGATCCAATCCTCAAGTAACCTGGTCTGCAAAACAAAACACAGGTTACATCAGATATAGTCATAACCAAATACAGTACATAGAAAACTACCCTGGATCATCCACTGCTTTGAGCGATGATAAGAATAATACTCTCTCAACTTGAAGAAGACTAACAACCCTATGTATAATATTTGGGATCAGGATTCTGTACAACCCGTCCATCGTATAACTTGATCCAAATGTGACACATTTGGAGGACCAGGTCTTTGCTTAGTTTCCACACTGCCCTTATGGATGCTAGTACCCATTAACTATTCTTCTATCACAGAGCGTATAGTGGAATCAGTTATAAAGACATGCTCTGAGGTCTGGGCTTTCAGATGTTCTAATACGGCCTACCTGAGCCACTCATCTCGGCGAATTTCTATCTCATCCATTATTGGTTCTGGCATATATGGGAATGTATATCCGTGAGACTGATGGTACAGATGGATTATGGCCCTATCAGCTCTAAATATTTTCTGGACAGCTCCTTGTCCAGGTAACCCCAAATCTTAATAGAAAAAAACTGTGTTGTTCTCTAGGACTACAGGCACAATAGCTTACATAAGCTTATCTTGATTCAATGTAGATCCTCTGGTGAAATACCCCTTAAGTATCCATGTTTGATAGACCAACACCTTATACTGTTATAGTAAACAGAGTTCCACAATCATTCGAATAGTTGGTAAAGATTCCACAAACACTGCAGTAAGAACCATCACACACTTATGTGCAGACATATATGCATCGAAGTAGATATTTAGTAGGTGAGATATAGAAAGAGTATTTTAACTTACATTTGTTGGTATCTTTCTTCTGGGTATATTCATCCGTCCTGGGTGTGCCTCCGTTTTTCAGCACCATACAAATGGAGATACTGTAGGTGGAAAAACAAAGCACTACTTGCACCAGAAGTTGAAAAAATAGAGTTAAGCTGAGTGTGTACCCATAAAATAACAATTTATTGGATCCAAGTAAAAAAAAGCTACATAATGGGGCACACAGGACCCCCACCAACGCGCTTCGAGCATAAGCTTTATCTCAAGGTGACTAAAAAAAATACTCACCTGGCGGTTTAAGTATCCTCAGTACGCTCCATCCTCACCAATCCTGTTCACTTCCTGAAACTGTCCGGAGTGACACAGGCATGGTGACGTCATCGCACTGCTGAAACTTCAAAATAATAAAGCTTTATTAACAAACGAACGAACACATGAACAATGTACCCGCCCGTTGAGCAAAGTAGAGTGTTTAGTAAATTAAAAAGATATACAACTCTCTAAAGTAATTAAAAACAGATATCCTTCACCTAAAGACATAAGCTTTTGTTAAAAAAAAAAAAAAAAACACTTGTATGAGTATGTTTTATCTACCACTTTAACTTTCTGAAGAAGGCAAATTTCAGTAAACAGAGAGAAGATATAAACACTACTCACACACCCAAAGTCTTAATAAGCTTCTTACATAACAACTTGAAAGTGAGAAATATTTATGTGTAAGGGAATTTCTTTTCATTGCATAACTATACTATATACTATACTATACTATACTATATACTATACTATGGTATTGCATTTCGAATATTGCATATGGAGTATGAATTTTACATAAAGAATTCCTCTGTACACAATGTTGCAACATTTGTCCATAATGAATAAAGACTGAATACCGTCCACATGGGTGAATAAACCATCCATCCATATTCAGATGTGCATCTTGAAACCTAATATTGGCAATAGTATACCCATGACATATACATCCCCGTATGGATCAATTAATTCTACATCCTCATATTGCAACATTTCGATAGCAAAATACCATTTGTATATTATAATATTGTAATGCATAAAAAAATTAGATAATTAGACAATTCAAACCTTTACATAAGTTGACTAGGAAAAGAGACCATAAGAGGTATATCAATACATACACATACCTTTTCTTATTTTCACTATTTCTTTCTTTCTACCAAAGATGTGTTAGTTTGATATTGGACCAATTACGTATATTACATTTTGTTTTCTTTTGTTATTCATTTTATTTTTAACCTATTGAAAAAACAAACCAAAAATGGGTCCTACTCATAAATAACACGTCTTGATAATGTAAAAATTACATTAAAGCTATCTGTAGAGCTTTTTTATTTATGTTGTTAATCCCTTATTGTTGTCATTATAAAAATGGGCCTAAATCCCAATCCGAGTTAAGGCCATAGAGTGTTCTGGTTCTCAAAGTGAAAATCCAGTACAGTTCACGCTGGTCTAATATTTTTATCCTATTGTCCACTCTGATGGGATTGGGAACATGTTTGATTCCCATGTAGACAAAATGTGTCTAAACTCCCATAGCTACAGTTGGTGAAATGTTGTGAACCTGGATGGGTGAGATGCCCCTTCATAATGAGCCTCAGATTTTCCATAATACGAACTTTGAGAGCTCGCGTTGTCCGCCCACAAAGTGTTTCCCACATCCGCAGTTGATTAAATGAATAAACTGTGAATGTGGTATTACAGTGGTCAAATGATGAGATAGAAAATTCAGATCCTGTAATAAATGACGTAAAGGTGGGGCCTGGGGACATATATTTACTGTACATGATATGCATTTTATACATTTGAAACTCCCCTTGAGTAAATTACTATGATGAGAACTTCTTTCAGATGAAAATAAGCTCTTTGAAACAAAATTTGCAATTGTTTTAGCTTTTCTAAAGACAAAGTGGGGGTCCTCTGCATAAACCCGTTTTAATAATGGGTCTGTTGAGAGAACCCCCCCCCCAATGCTTTTTGATTATAGTTTTAATTTGGTTTGCTTGAACATTAAATTGAGTGATAAACAACAGATATTTACTATCCTGAGGCTCATAATAAACCCTTCTTTGTTTATCCAACAAATACATTCTTGTCATGAAATTAACTTCATCCAGTGACCTCTTGAGATCCATGGATGAATATCCCCTGTCCTCAAACCTGGATTGTTTAGCAAAGTCATCATCTAAGGAACTCGCGAGACCGCCAAGCATACACAAGTTCAGTGCCGGCGATGACATCACATCCGGCTGCACAGGAAGTGTGTCACCCCACGGCACACCAAACAGGGCTCAACCCGGCTCCTCGCTTGAGAAGGTCGCAACCGGATCCAGAGGAGTAGAAGATGCAGGCATCTCACCCATCTGGAGGTAGGAGATGACATCGGACGCTACAGCGAGCAAATCCTCCACAGCTCCGACGTCTTCTTTTGGCGTCACTGGAACGGAACTCTATCGTGAACCACAGTATGTGAAGAACCTTTCTCTGCAGGTGTCTGACTGCGGGACTCTCCTGAAGAGGAGGTTAAGGGCACCTCCGCCGGGATGCGATATCGGGGAACTTCAATCTCCCTGGCAGTCGGACATATGGAGCTACCTGACTCCTGGCACACCTGGGGATGCACACCCAACACTCCCGGGGCAGCCAACTTACCCTCATGGCACGGCACCACCAACTGCAGTGCCGGAGCCATCTGGGTTGGACTTGCAGTAGGCATCGCGACAACTGGAACACAGAAACCTGGGCGACTCGGTCGATGGTCACATGGGCCCACAGGTAGGCCTGCAGTGTAGAGATTTCCACCGGTCACCTCCCAGGACAGTATGGCCTGGGCATGGGCCGGCAGAGGTACTGGGGTAGAAACGACTATTGAGGCCGCACCCAAGGGGGTAGAGGCCCGGTCGATGAGTTGGAACACCACGGATTGCGATATAGGGCTGGCAGGCCACATATACAGGGCTCCACAATGGTGAAATCTCGCAGAGACACTGGCATCGCCTCCCGGCAACCAACAGTTGGGAAAGACGCACCTCAGATATTGCTGTCCATGGATTATGACCACCAAGTAGCCACCTAGTAAATAATAGTACATACACTGTAATGGCCTGTCCCTTGTCAGCAGAGATGGAGTTCACGCTTCCAGGATAAATTTCTCATGGTGGGCTCCCTAAATACGGTCTTGGTGAACAGAAGAGCGGGGGTCACACTTCCAGAGACACTGATCTTGTGCCTCCCCCACAGCACAGTACATCTTGCTAGTTTGCATGAATAGGTTCCCAAGGTACGTTGGGAGAGCCCTGGCCCTAGCCTTTCACCAGGATGAATCTGGAAGGGTATACTGTAGTGCCGATGAGTATTCTAAAACAAATCTGGGGCAATCACCAAAAGACCCAAGTACATGCTAGGTACATGCTGGGTACATGCTGCAACATTTCAGTGACATTTCTGCAGACAGACTAATGGCCCATCGGATTAACAGCGGGGGTCCCTGGCAGTCCCATTCAGTCCAAACTGAATGGGACTGCCAGGGACCCCTGCTGTGTTAATCCGATGGGCCATTAGCTTCTGCAGAAATGTCACTGAAATGTTTGCAGCATGTACCCAGCATGTACCTGGGTCTTCTTGGTGAGAGCCCCAGATTTTTCAAGTAAAGTTTAAGGCAAGTTTTAGAATACTCGTCGGTGCACCTGTATACTCCCCGGTGTCACCTCGGGGAGAGCTTTACATAACATGGTTGCCCAAGGATCCCTGGGGTAGCATCAGGGGCCATGGCCCCGGGTTCTTTTAGTACAACTCCTGCAACTGCTGCAATGCTGTCAAGTCCAAAGAGCCTGTCCTGTCCTGCATCTCAGCAGCGCCTCCCTTTGTAGCACTGCAATGCAGTGTCTGCTGGCTCTGCTACCACCTCACCCCACCGCAGTATTTCCTCTCTCATCTCTCCTTCCCTCTCATAGAGGAGTCACTGTCTGCTCCCTTGTTAACCCCTCACTTCTCTGACAGTTTTATGGGATGGAGGAAATTATGTATTTTAAAAATAACTTTGTAAGTGTTGCTGGCTCCTCCCATTCCAGAGAAGTCTATATGGGAGAGGCAGGTTTGTGATGGTGAAGGGGCAACCAGGCTTTATAATAAAGGTTAAGCCCACTTGGTTGCCCCTGAACTGTGGTTTGGGGTCCTAGAGAGTCAGCTCTGGGGCCCGTGTATTGTGCATGCATTACTGTGACTATGTGCAAATTATGCGACATTAAAGATTTTTCTGTGTTTTGCCTTTCCTGGGGTGCTGGGACCAGCAGATTTCTAGTCTGCAAGTTTCAGGATGGGTTTGCCAGAGAACGTCTTTACAGAATGTGGCTATGTATCAGGATTCCAAAGTTACAGGATACCCCAAAAGATGTATCCAGGAATCAAGTAAGATTCTTGGATATATCAAAGCACATTGCTCCGGGCAAACTCCTACCCTTAAAACATTCTTGTGACTCATCACAAGGATGTCTTCCTGCAGCACAAAGAGGAAAGGTAAACGGGGCACTGGGGGGTAAGGTATGCCTAGACATGTACCAGGGGTAATGAGGGGATGCCCAGTGTGTGCCCAGACTCCCTAAACCTAGCATAAAGGTTTGGGGGTTACTCTAGCCAGAGATAAAGCTATGAGAGTTTTAAAAGTAAAGTTAAAATGTTTAAAAGTCTAGTTTGTTGTGTGTAAGAAATAAAGGCTAGTGTAAGGGGAACCGTTTAGTTTTTACACTCTATTTCATACACCAAAGGACTGTAACATATTTTAGCAGCAGAACGTATAAAAGTATATTTTATTAAGCAGCAGTATTTTAAAATATGTTTACTTTATACATTAAATCAGGCAGGGTCTTTCATCCTAGGGACAGAGGGGGGAGGGCTCCTGGCCACCACGGCTTTGGTGCCAGTGAATCTAATCTCAGGTCCATAGATCAAAGTGGCACTACCTGCCAGGGGTGTGAAAGCTATTCTGGCAAAATGGCTAAGTCAAGTACTCATGTCCTGGACTGATAGCTGGCCAGCCTGGCCAGGTGTCACCTTCCTAGACTTGGAGGCACTGAGCCTGCGGGGGGTTTGAATAGTAAGTGGGCAAGATGGCGATTTGTGCACATGCCCTGTCACTTTTCTGAAGCCATAGGTGCCAGCTATGATGAAATTTCCACGCCGCGAGTTGGCAGACGAGCTGTGGGACTGCCTGTCCCAAAGTGTATAAGTGTTACGCCGGTGCTGCCCGCAGACCAGACCCGTCCCCTGTGCTGAGGTGGGACGTAGGGATACACGCACCCGCAGCAAAGGGAGCGTGTCCGGAGTGTGGTGTTATTGTTGCCAGGCCAGGTATAGTAGTGAAGACAATACTTGCCGGTACCGGTAGTAGAGAAGGAGTAGTTATTGCCGTTGCCAAGATCAGGGATGCCAGAAGTCACGAAGGGGGTAGTCGTCCAATCCTCGTCAATACCTGAGGAGTCACTGAGAGAATAGTCAAATGCTTCCATACAGAACTATGTCGAGCGACGAGTGATGGGAAGCACAGGCATAATAAAGCTGGGCAGGCCAATGGGAAAAGGGGGCAGGCCTGGAGGACTGCAAGGAGTCCTCCCTGATAGGAGAGAGGTGTTACAGCCCAGCTGATTGTAATCATTGATTTGCCTTGAACTGTGTGATGCTTGGGGGCGACGCCTCACTGCAGCAGCAGTGGTTAAAAGTACTCTGTTAGGCGTGTGCTCTGTAAACTGAGAATGCATGCACATAACGTCTGGGGCTGGCGTGTGTGTAGGAGGGCGTGGGCGCGACCGGCGCTGAGCAGAGGAATCGCCGAGGGGAGTGATCCCGCGACGGCGGCGGGGGCGAGGAGCCGTGGAGACCGGTAAGGCAGGATTGTTTATTGTGTCCAGGGACTCCTTGCGGAGAGGGAGTGCTTTGTGTGAGAAGCGAGGAGAACGCCGATTCCTGACAATAAGACAGCTAGTCGCCATCCCAGAAGGATGTTCCCAACTGTTCCTGTGTTATTCCCAGTGTTCCCGAGGGTGTTCCTGTGTGTTCCCAGAAGTGTACATGTGTCCCGTCTAAGATCCAGAAGTCCAAGTTGCCATAAGGGCAAGAATGAGTCGGACCGGACACAAAGACGCCTTGCGGAGATTGCAAGGAAAAAGGCTGCAGGACTTTTTAAACCAAAATATTTTCTAAGTCCTCGTTTCAGCACCATTTCTGAGTGGAAAGTACGGCAGCAGCCAGGAGTTCATGCCGATTTGAGTTCCAGTGATTTTCAGGCTAAGTCCCGGTCAACCAACGGACTGTTTAAAGACTTTGTTTCAATCAGGAAAGTTTGTTTTTTCTACCCCAAACCCCCAGTAAGTGTATTTTCTTCTGCCTATTGTAATCCAATGTGTGTTTGCCAGTTTCAACGGAATAAATCACACTTTACTTTACTTATTGGCTTTGCTCAGTGATATGATATTGGTATAAATGTGTAAGTACCTGGTCTCCCATTACAAGGTTTCCTTCTCTATCACCCCTGTAGGATAGTTTCTGTACTGGGTTCCAGATGATACTGTGGCACACCAGTTATTTTCCAGGATTCCGGGTGGGCTAGTTTGACCCTCATTACACGTTAATGCACTTCCAGCACTGAAAGGGTTAATATTAGATTATCGTATTGTTATGGTGATACTTATTAGCTACTAGGGATCACGTAATGACCGCTGTTCAAAGCTCCCCTGCACCTATGGGAAATAAGAAGCCATGATGTCATCCAGTGAGGCTTCCTATTGGCCCACTTGACACGGAAGCTTTAAACTTTAAAGCCCAGCTAGCCCAGATGGAGAGACTACCAGCATCAAGGAGCACCAGGAGTTAAGTATCTCCAGAAGCAGGGTGTCTCCGAGGCTGAGTTTTTTTTTGTTTTTTTTAAAGGTGCTTAGATTATACCTTGAACAGAAATGTATGCAAATGGAGGTTGGAGTGACTGGTATTACGTACTTATTCTAAGTGACAAAAGATTTGAATGCTACAGTACAGTAGTAGAGAATCTTGCATTACATCCTGTGCTACTACATTGAGAATTTCATTGGATTGTTTTTGGAACAGACAAGTCCAAGACACATTTTTCGTTACATATTTTGCCATTAGTATATATTGTAATTTAAAATGAACTACCATTTATCCATCTCAAGAAACACAGACACATATTTATTTAAACAAAGAAAATATATTGATATCTAAAGTCTATAGAGTAATTGAAGACTATTTTCAAGTTTTTTTCCCCTTCATTTTTCTTATAACCAAATCATCTAGCAAACATCAATATAGTTCACAATAGAAATGTACAATGCATCTCCCTGGCATACTGTGCATTACTGATTATTAGCTCCTTTTGTAGCAATTCAATTAGTAAATTTGAGACAAAAGTAGGAATAAACTCCTTGATAAAGTGCAAACGCGCACAAAACTGTAGGTGCAGAGAAAGGGAAGATTCCCTAATTGGGTGCTCCAAACAGACACCTGGTAGGGTTATGCAACGTTGATATTGCTATACCATAGTGTGGTTATTAGTCCTGTAAAGTATGAATAAATGAGCCTGGTTTCTTGTCCCCATGAATCATATAGTCCATATCAAAATAAACAGCTTTTTAGACACTGAGTTCGCCGTCTGATGCCAGTCACTGTAGGGAGAGAGGTCTGCTAACCTGTCCGGTGATCCCGGCGGTCCCTCCTAGCGATTCTCCGTGGCGGCGGGTACAAATACTCGCATACTGGGTCCGACTCAGGTATGCTGTATGGGGGAGAAACTCCGTCTGCTCTGTCGCGTGCGTCCGTCCCGGCGGCAGGATCCAGGTAAAAGAGTGAAAGGGCTCAGAGCACTGCTGGTTGAAATCAGGCTGAAGGCAACGTGCAGTAGAAAAAAACTTTTATTGCGGCATGACAGCCAGATAAAAAAGACTTAGATATCCTCTGACGCGTTTCGTCTTACGACTTTATCAAAGAGTGATATGTGGCAGCTAGGTCTGACCTTAAATAGCTTGAAAAACCTTACATTTGAGTAAAAAGTCCTTCTCTAATTGTAAAAATAGTCCCTACAGCTGATAGAGAGACGTCATTAAGCTCTCAACTAACACGAAACTCTTAACCCTTACACTGCTGTAGATAGAAGATGGAATCAAGGGTAATCATGCTGAAAATATATGTAATTAAAATTTGGACTAGGTAAATAGAAGAAATGTATTATAAGCAGATAAAGCCTTGCAACAATGATGTTACAAGCCAATAGATGACATAATGGCTAAGAAAGATGATCCAGCTGCCACAAAAACTGACACATGGAGAACGCATATATTTACAAAGATACAAAATGAAGATACAATACACATGATAAACAAACTGCATGACTCAACTGAGGCATACTTAACAAACCTATGAAAAAACCTATAAACAAAATGATGTAACATATGCATAAGGATGGATTTAGTACATACATTATATCTGATGGATATAAACACCTATGAAACAAAAATAGATAAAATATAATGAAACATATAAATATTACAATGATACTAGAAAAAGACAAAGAAAAAACCACCTAACAAGTGATCAGACACTAAATGAACTTAGTTACTAAAACATTCAAACTATCTATCATAAACAATACAAATAAAAACATAGTGAGCTAAATCCCAAATCTATTAAAAAAAGAACTACATAATAGGAATATGAACTATATTATATCATAATGCGGAAAATTTGTACATTACTATAAAAAAAAGAGGGGTAAGTATATGCAACCATAGAAATGACTAATGCTATATTGCATATCATAAATGCTATAAGATATTATAATTTTATTTATATGCGTCAATAGCAAACTAGACAGAAATTCTAAACTCACTGGGTAAGAAAAGCTTCATGTTGTTACGAATAGTCGCATAATATTATTAAGAATGATAACGATGATACAATGAGCATGATGGGACAAAGTCACCTAACAGTATACACTTAAACAATAAATGTAAATATATACATTATTTGTTCATTTATTTATATATTTATATGGGTGGGGAACTCTACAAAAAATGGGCCAATTCCCAATCGATATTGATGCCTGATGGATGGAGACTATCTGTACAGAAGATCCAGGACATTTCTTTCTGGTTTAAAAGTTTAAGTCTATCTCCACCTCTTTTTGTAATAGGAACGTGTTCAAGGCCTGTAAAGGAGAAACCTTCAACCCCTCCCATTGGGCACATAGCAAAATGCCTAGGGACCGGATGTAGTGTGTCTTTTTTCTTTATTAGGCGCACATGTTCTTGTATTCTGCGCTTTAGAGGCCTTATTGTGCGCCCAATATAGGTCTTATTACACCCACATCTGATCATGTAGACTACGTGACTGGTGTTGCAATTGATGAATGTCTGTATGTTTTTTGTTATATTTGGTTTATGACATTCAATCTCTTTTAATGGTCTTGCATATTGGCAAATGTTGCAATGTCCACACCGAAAAAAGCCTTTTGGTATGTTACTTATGCCTCCAGCTTGTTGTTGACGAGAACAGACTAGGGGACTGAAATGTCGCCAGTGATTTGGCCCTGCGGAAAACTAATTTGGGCCTATTATCTGTGATGGTTTTTAAACCCGCATCCAATTTAAGAGTATCCCAATGTTTCTCAATGATGGTTCGAATGTTTTTAGACTGGCTACTCTGTTGTGTAATAAAGAGTGGTACAGGTTTGGATTGTCCACCACTCCACTTGTTCTTCTTTCCCCCTTGTGTGGGTAGGTGGGTTGCTACTCCGTTTTTTTAATATGGACTCAATAAAGTAATATTTTGATGCCAGTTTTTGACGCACTCTCTTGGCTGTCCGCCATATTCCAACTTTTGTCTCTCTGTATCTAATTATTGGCAGCATGCTCAACTTGACGCACAGGATAGAGGCACATCACAAATTTCTGCCGCATGCATTGATGGGGCAGGCATCTATGTTCATGTTGCTGCCGGTTGTCTCTGTGCATACGCTGGGGGAGTCAGCCACTTCTGTGCATGCACTGGCTGAGATTCAAACCTCTGCGCATGCGCTGGCTGTGGCAGATGCCTGTGCACATGCGCTGGATGTGGCAGTGTTGTCTGCGCATGCGTTTAGTCATTTCAAAAACCTGCACATGCGCGCTGCATTCGGCGGTGGTCTCTGTGCATGCGTTGACTCACAGCAAAGGCCACATCTGCACATGCGTGCCCCAACGGCGTCTTTTGCCAGGAATAATGCTCCGACGGCCTCTTTTGCCAGCAGTAATGTAACTTTACTTCCTTCTCCATGAAGAAGATGTGTGCCAGGAAAGAAGTTTCACTTCAAAAACAGGTCTTGTGTTCTTGTAGACATGCCTATGCGCGGGAATAGGCAAAGATATTTAGTGCACCATCTGATGGACAAATACTGAATAGCAGTTAGTGTACATAAATAAATCCCACAAATAGTTATACCGGCCGTGCCGTGGCGGAAAATGCATCTACACTAGCACCTTTTTGCGGTACTGAAAACAGTAAGTCTGGACACATTTATACTCTTCTTCCTCTTTTCTGTCAATGCCATGGAACTGTGGTGATCCATAGCAAATATGGGTCTTTAGTTTTTGATTGGATTTCTTACTTATTAAATTCATCCGTTAAATAATTCTGGGAAATGTGTTTTCTTGATTTTACTGATACATTGATAAAGAATTATAGTACAGCAATGCAAGAAAGTAATTACTATAGCACCTACAGTGTATTGCTACCATATCTGGACATTATGATCCCATGGTGTTATCATTAAGTAGCATGAGTATGGATTTTGAATACCATGATAATATAATGAAGTACTGTACATTGGTTATCCAATTTATTAACTTGGGATCTGCATTGAAAACGTTCTCAAAATAAGTTACTTTAATGCTGTAGCATCACACTATTGCATTAAGAGTGTTCCATCAAAGACCAACTGTCACAGTAGACCAGGTCTTATCTACACATTAATACCAGAATTCTGCCCCGAGCACACAAGTTGGGTAAAATAAATTGTAATTTATTTCTTTTCAGACAGACGCACAAATCTTCACAATATACACTCAATAAAACACTTACTGGGATGGGGAAATTAAAACAAATGTCCTTGGAATTAAACAAAGTCTCTGGGCACCCCTGCATGCATGCAAGTGGGTGCACAAAATGATGACATGTAGCAGTTCCTGGCTATGGGGTGCAACTTGCCAGCCCGATATCTCAGTCAACAGGAAAAAGTTTGTTCAGTTCTTACAGGGTTCATTCGGGAACCCTTAGCTCTAACGAATTCCAGAAGAGGGGGATGATCCTTGGTTATGATATTATTAACCCCTCACACTCCGGAATCGCAGATGCTGGAACTTGGTCAAATGAGGTGAATCTGACTGGGACTGGCCAGCAGACATTTTTATAGGGTTCAGGGTCCTATACTTAAGATCTGCACCCAATCCCGCCCATGGGAATATTTTCCCCACCAATCCCCGACTTGCCAGTACTTCGCAGTAAGGGCAGGAGCTGCCTCCTGGTTTGCACGGAGCATGTGTCAACTTCACACCTGAGCTCCTTAGCATACCAGGGTCAGCCCCTTACCTGGCAACACTGAGTTTGGGGTTTGGCCACCAAGTGTGAAGTACCCATACTTTATACCAGTATCTGGCACTCATAATATCCCGGCCATCCTAACACCTAGGATTGCTGAGGCTTTTCAACTTTGGACTTCTCATAGACATTTCGGCACCCTCTCTGCAGGGTGTCTTTGAAGCACGGAGTTGAGAAATCCCTCAGTTCATTCACCCTTAGCATATTTGCATGCTAAAGGATTTTTCCCGGGCTCACAGAAAAAAGTTTTCCTGTCTTCACATTTAAAACCAACAGTAGAACACAGTTTTTTAATAAAGTATGTTCTGCTTGTGCCACGACTATAAACTTTATATGGGTGTGCATGGTTTCTTTATTCCTCACTACACTCCAAAAATTAGAGTGCTAGCTTATTCCGATCGCGAGTTAGCTTCTTTAATTGAATGGGCTATGATGTGGTTTCGCGGTTTAACCCAGTTCTCACATCAATTGACTTCCTTTTTTCAAATTATGAAGCTAATAAGGTAGCGGATACATTTTGACAGAAAGCACTTATTCAATTGACATTTGCGGTTGTGAGGTCTAGTGCTTAGAAATTGATACCTATGTTTCAGAGCAGCTCCCCACACAGAGCCACGCTTTCTCAATCATCACTGGTTCAGCGCTAGGGGCTCCCTCTTGTGTCACAAATACAATCTGCACACAGTTCATTTACATTCCTATTACTGCAGCTAGGAAATGAGCTGCAAAATGGGGACAAGAAGGCTGGTGTAGGGGACAACATATCAGTGTGGTGCACATCCAGTTAACCCCTTCAGTCCCAATGCGATTTAGGGTTAATCAGCTTGGTATAATGCTTTTATTAATGGCCTGATTAAACACTATCGCTACACCAATACATCCAAGAAATTGTTAGCACAGATATACAATATTGATACAGATATCCATCTAATCACTGTGGATTTCTGATCAAATCATTGTTACTGTACAGTATGTGATGGTCTTGCTGCGGCTTTTGTGAGTGATACAAATTGGAAACCATTCACTTGGGTCTTATGGGAACATTTTCTTTCTCCAAAAAGCAAGTATAGTACTGTAGCCGGGCCTCCTTTCCTTATGAAGCTGTTTTAATGTTAATTTTAATAACAGTGTAACCAGGTCCCATCTGGTCCCCCGGTCTCCCGTTCCCTACCCCTTACCTCCTGTGCCAGAGGGAGGTTGCGGGGAAGGCGACGGGCTCACCCGTGGCTTCCTCCACATGACGCCGCCATGTTTTGTGCTGCGCGCACACGCGCGACGGTTCACACATGCGCAGAGCGATCGTGGAATGGTCAAAGTGGCGCTCTGTAGCTTAGGGTCTGCTCAGAGTCACGCATGCGCAGTTGAGTGCAGCGGCGGCCATTATAGATTTGCGCATGTGCAGTAGAGATCGCACATGCGGGCCCCATAGCAAAGAGCTCTCCAAGGGACTACAAGCCCCAGAGTACTTAGGGACAGGAAACCATGTGGCCGTAAATCATCCAATAGGGCTGGGAGATTCTTCTGCCAGAAAGGATACATTTGTTGCGCTGAGCTCAGGAAGTCAGTAGGAGCTGGGAGTGAGACAGGGGAGGTTGTGTGTGTAGGGGTCAGGGACCCACTGCACTAGGCCCGTAATCCCCTAGGCCCCAGCTAAGCCCTGAGACATTGTATGAGGTTGTGGCTGCTGTAAGGAAGGCCCTTTCAGTTAGGGACTTTGCCCTTTTGCAGTGAGTTAAGTTCAGGGACACAGCTGCAGTGCTGCGCAGCCCTGATGGTTGTGGTCTGAGACCAGACCCCCCTAAGAAGATAGAGACTGTCTTCATGGTGGGATCATCTGGCGGGACACCACCCCACGCGGAGCCGGATTCATCGCAGGATCAACGGATCCATTTTGTTTTCCTGACGGACCGTCCGGGTGTGGACACACCCGGCAGGTATTATCCTACAAGTGCACCAACTATAACACCTTCACCTTAGTGGACCGCACGGTCACACACTTGGGGTATTGTGGGATTTGGACTCTCATGGACACGGTGGTGGGTTACAGCCCTGCAAGGTGTGTGAATAGTTGTTGTGAAACAAAGTGAATAAATTGCGCAACTAGAATCTGACTCAAAATTAGCCACTATATATACCAATTGATGTAAAGTGATAAGTCAAATGACAATATTACGTGATCCTATAGGTAAATTGGAATGAGCATCTGCAGCTGTGAGAACAGGGGTGGCTCAAACACCCCCTGGAGCTAGAGCAAAGAAAAAAACACAGCGCACAACGCCCATAGTGCATTAAAAATATAATGTTCAATTGTGCAATACAGGTACAGTAAGTATTAGGCGTACATCAAAAATGATTTAAGACAGCATTTCAGGGACTGTTACCCATGCGCCAACCAGGTGTCTTCAGGACGATGTTATCTAGGTTGGCCACAGGTTGATGCCTCTGGATCTTGGGATACACTTCTAGCACCCCTAGGTAATGTCCGCTTTATCAGAACGAATTTTGTTTGTGGGAGTGATGGCTTGTGGTGATTCACTGCATGCCTGAAGCCGCCCGACTCTCCGTCTCGGAATACGTGACGTTACTCTCCCGTGACAGTGGATATCGCGCGCCTCGATCTCCTCACTGGCCGAAATTTACATCAAATAGTAGACTTCAGGATGTGCTGGTTCATTTGATTATCGGATAGCAATCTATTCCAACGCGTTTCGAAACCACAAGGGTCTCTTCATCAGGGAATAATGTACATTGAATTTCCTAGCTTAGAAATACCCCACGCTCACTCCCAATTGGTCCGTGGCTCTAGTCCTCCAACCAATCCGAGAGGAGCGGGGAGGAGTCAATGACTCGAGGCCATCATTCAAAGTGTATAGCAATTGAATCAAATCTTACATAGATAAAGCATTACATACATTTCAATATATTTGAATCCAACGAATCATGAATAATAAAAAACCTATTCAGCATATAATTGATTGCTGGAAGGCTAGAATGGAAGAGAAATAAATGTTAAAAATACATCTTAATAAAAAAACACACATACATATATAGTTTATGGTTCGTAAAAAATAAGAATAAAAAACAAAGCACAAAATTAGAGCAAAAAGATATGATGATATCACATCCAATGAATGGATATGATGTGTATTGGCATGGAAGTTGTCTAAATTCTAATGTATTGAGTTCATGAAAAGGGAGAGTAGTTTAAATGCATCACAAGTATAATCAATATAGAGACCAAATATCAATGTCCTCATTGAGACCTCCTGGATACAAGGTGGTAAGCTTACTGTATGTATCCAGAAGGTCTCTTGCATGGATAGATCTTTCACTCTATCCCCACCCCTTCTATTTCTTGGGACATATTTAATACCCTTGAATAGGAGTGAAGAAGGGTCCTTATTATGATGTAGTGCATAATGCCTGGAGAAGCTATGTTTAACAAAACCATTTTTTATATTGCATATATGTTCCTGTATACGCACTTTAAGGCTGCGTTTTGTGCGGCCCACATATTGTGAACCGCAGGGACACTCTATTAAATAGACTATATGGTCTGAATTACAGTAGATACAATCTGTAACATCAAATACCTCACCAGTGGAATTGGACTTAAATGATTTTTTATCAGAGTGAAGATTTACACACTGAACATTTCCCACACTGGAAATTCCCCATAGGTTTAGCTTTTAACCACATATTCCCACCTAAACTACTGTCACTGAGATTAATATCACTAGGAGATAGGATACTTTTCAAATTCCTGGCCTTTTTATAGATAAATTTGGGATTTCTTGAAATATGAGTCCCCAAAATCGGGTCATTTGATAATATAGCCCAATGTTTTTTGATAATACCTTCTATCTTAGTTGTCATTGAGTTAAAATTTGTAATGAAGGATACATTACACTGTCCATTATTGACATCTGGATTTTTTCTTTTAATTTTGGGAATTAACATCTGACATCAGTCCAATTTTCTTACCCTTTCTAGGTCCTTATCTAATTTCTGCAAAGAATACCCTCTCAAGGAATCTTGAGCGTAATTTAGTATCTTGTGTTTCAAAATCATCCTCTGCACTGCAAATTTTCTTGAGTAAAAAATTGACCACCTGGAATATTTTGAATCCAGGTTTTTTTTATGATTACTTGAAGCTAATAGTAGATTATTGTATCCACCTCTTTAAAATATGTTTTAGTAATCAAATTCCCTTCATCTGTGGCCATTAATTTTAGATCTAGAAAATTAATTTCCTTCAAATTTTCTATGTAGGTAAAAGATAGATTTTTGTTGTTGTTATTATTACATTCTATGAATTGGCCTACAGAGGTTTGTTCCCCGTCCCATACACATAAAATGTCGTCGATAAATAAATGTGGGTAGTTGTGAATTACGTTGGTAGAGTCATAAGATATTACCATAGTTATAAGACATTACATTAGAGATATGTTATGTTCCAGTAAAGCCCTTTTCTATTTTTACAAAGCTGTGTTATTCATTGTAATAGTGTCCTGTGAGAAGCTGCTTCCACTCTGCTGGGATCCCTCACAGGTGGAGGCGCTGCAACATATAGTAAGTGGTAAGAGTAATTCACCCTAGGCTCCCAGCGGCGAAGGCTTAGGCTCCTGCAAGCCAACAGGTAAATGCCAGCACCAGTAGCTAATTATATCTTACCCCCCCCCCCCCCCCCACAGATCTCACTTAGAGGTGGGGGAAGCAGGGCTACATTTGGAGGCGCTGCTGAGATTCAGACCTGGAGTGCTGGAATTCAGTCATAAATTATGTCGTCCTCATTGTTACTACCCACAAGCCAGGAGGTTCATGCCTGGGCCGTCAGGGTTCGGGAGCTGCCCAGTCACATGGTAGCAGTAGGGAACGTGCCCATGCATGAGGAGGGGAATGCAATTCAGGAATCCCTAGAGAAACTTCTGGGCTTAGGCAAAGTGCGGGTGATAGGAGAAGAGTATGACCCCACCGGTTACTGGACTACCATGCTATGGACGCTGGGTTAGGAAATATGCCAGGAAAATGCCCCTCTGACCTTACAGGCCCCAGAGGCACAAGCAGAAGGCTACCCCCTTATATATTCAGTGGACTCTCCACAACCTTACAGTGAGTTACACCTAAAATGGCGTCTCCCGCAAGTCAGGAGAGTGAACGTGTTGCTTGCAATCTGCCTGAACAGAAATGTGTTGCAAAAATCTGCCCGGGCCTGGCGCGAAAGCAAGAGCCCCGCCCCAGCGATAAGACTGGCACAGCGCAGAGCCAGAACCACTCTTTAAAAGAGGGTGCTCCTCCTCTTGAGTCCACCAGGGGGAGTAAGCACAGTGAATCTCAATCAGCCATTTCCATTCCCCATTGGAAAGGTACAGGGTGCCGCGAGCTGCACCCTCAGTTGTTTGGAGTTTGGCACACAAGACCAATGACTATTCCCTTTCTTGTTTGTCCGTGCGTACAAAAGGAATTGAAACTGTCTGGCGATAGGGCATACAAACCCCCTCTGATACCAATTGACTGTAGGATGGCAAAGGTGGAAGGGGTGAGCTGTTTACACTACTTCTGTATTAAGTGTGATTTTCCAGATGGCAAATTGACCTGGGGACCTAAGTGTGTCTGCTGTGGGGCACAGTTCCTGAAACCAGTGCTGCTGCATGCTACAGAACCCGCAAAGAAAGAAGCGATCGGCTTCAATACTGGGCCGGTCAGTCTCACTCGTGGAAGTTTTGGAGGGCCTGTGCACTCTAATCGCGGTTCCAGACGCGGTTCCAGACTCGGTTCCAGATTCGGTTCCAATGCCGGGACCCCAGGTGGCAGAGAGGTTCCGGCATTGGAAGCCTGAGATTGGGCCTTCCCTGTTCCTCTTCCCCTTGGAGGAGAGCTAGTGTAGACCTATACCCTGACTCCTGATAGGGGAGTCAGGAAGAGCTAGACAGCTGCAGGAGCCCTGACCTGTAGTGATTGTCCACGGACCATCATCCAGTGGATAGCTGACCCTGAGAAGCTGTGATTGGGCAAACCACTGCTGTGTGGTGGTGTAATCAATAAAGACCGTTCCTGTTTGCATATACCTTCGGCTTGGTGTGTGATCTTACTGGGAGGAGAGGGAGTAATTCTACCATAGGAGATCACATCCATTCATCTTGGAGCCTGCGGCAGATTGAGGTGCTGCACTGATAGAGAACCATTTGGGTAACGTACCCCAGAAACCTGATCCTGTATCCCACTACCATCGGCGGACAGCTCAGCCCTCCTGTTACCAGCAGGTATCATGCACCACACGTACCGTAATGGCCAAATCTCCCACCGGGTGGGGGAAACACCGCTACATATATATGGTGTGGTGGGTTTGGGTTCTGAGCTTGCAGGGACAGTGTGCGCTATTGCATTTTATGACAGTACAG
Organism: Ascaphus truei; assembly: GCF_040206685.1. NCBI lineage: Eukaryota > Metazoa > Chordata > Amphibia > Anura > Ascaphidae > Ascaphus > Ascaphus truei. The sequence goes on from NC_134486.1 coordinate 399,393,462, forward strand.
TATATCTCATAGTTAATTATGTCCCAACTTCCATTCAAGTGACTAGGAATCATTGCCTTTTGCAGAACTGGAGGAGTTAACATGCAGTGGGGCCAATGAAATAATCCTGCATACCATGTAACATACCCAGGAGCAGCAGGAAATGTGTGCAGTCACAGTATAGTAAGGTCAATGTCAAGTATACTGTTTACAAACTACTGCATTAGGACACAGATTAGATGCTTCTTTAGTATCAGCATAAACATACACAGGAGAACTCTTTTTAAACGACTTCCACTTGAAATACACTGATAGTTTGGATTCAGTACATTGGAAGGACATAATTGTGGCACGCAATGAAGGAAAGCAGAACATTTTGTACTGTACTGACTTTTTAATACTGTAGCTTCTTGTTTGATACAATACATTGTAGGCCCAATGCCGGGTTTATTCCATGTCGTTCAAATGTGTAGAAAAAAAAAATAAGTGTAAAAATCTATGACTTGCACCTGAAACAAATATTCACCATAGTCTCTTTACGCTTTACTTGTGCTCATCGCATAGATTGAGAAACATTGACAGGGCATAAAAGGAGAGATTTCTGAATGAGTAAATAACAAAGTTCACCTCCCCCCCAAAAATGTTAAAAAAAATAAATGGTGTGACACCCTGTGTCAACAGTGTATGCAGCTCTTTGTAAAATTATAATACAGGGAAAATAAAGTACAAGTAATGGGGATACGAGAAGCAAGTATGAGATAACATAAAGCTATGGAAGACCCTGCCCTGAAGAGCTTACAATCTAAGTGGTATATTAGTACACTTACAGGCGCAGTAGGAGTAAAAGTGCATTTATATAAAAGTACATTGATATGCACTGTATGATGTCTGTTTTGACTTACCTGGTTTCTCCTGTGGAAGATCCCCTTTGTCCACCAGTTATGGAATCCTTGGACCTGGGAAGGTGATAGGACTTCCATCGTGTCTAGTACGTGGAAAGAGAAGGTTGGGGTCCCCACTCCTGTCTGCCTTGCGTGCGCAGCATGGTCAGACAGGTTATTTTTAAGTTTCCTCTTATTGTCTGCCCACCGTTTCTTTAACAAGTCCGCCGTGGTGGTCAGTATGCTGCTTTGCATATCATCAGCTTAGTGGATACAGGTTATAAATAAATAATGTCTGTTACCTATTTACAGTAGGTAACGTCACATTGTTTGCCCGGATTTAATGGAGCCTAGTGCATCTGGGCCTTTTTGGGCCGGTGCCCTTCAGCCCCTCCTGCACATTGCGATCACGTGACCTTTCATCGGAGCGATTCACATGATTGCGACATTATTGATGGCACAGAATAGGAGTTCTTCTCCTACACCTCCTCCTCTGCCAGAGCGCAGAACACAATCTCCACTAGAATATGAACAAAATGCCCATGATGTTCCCCTAAGTTATGGGGCTCCTGGCTACATCATAGGACTCCTGAAGGGTTAAAAGAGCATTTACAAAACAGGCTTTTTTAGTTTGGCATTTTATTCATGTTGTTTGAACCAGTGCATGTCGCCTGTTTCATTATCAAAACTATTTGACATATTCTTCATGGAGGAAGAATTTGGCATTAAGTACTGTATTGTTTAGGAAAGTCATTCTGAACTACTGCACAGGTCATACAGTATCTCCTACTGATGCTCCATTAAATAATGTTTTCTTTTGTCAGTGAGGTATGTTATTCTCTTCATTAATGGATGAGTATTCTCAATTTTATAAAGGATGTTCTCTTGTTTTCCCATAAATTGTTACTTTTAAAACATCTCTCAATAAATAAATGTGTTTGCAATCTACAAGGTTAAATGAGGTTTGTGATCATTTGTGGTGACCTGAAATATCTTTGAAATATGCAAGTTTGAATATATAAATGACTTAAATTAGCATAAAGTACACCTCAGGTGTGATCCTTTCTCTGCACAGGTATCTCTCTACGTGTTGTATAAATGTCTGTCTGGGCAGATATATACAGTAAATAACTTGGGACTCTAGAAAAATAGAACTCTCCTCTCTTTTGCTTGCTCCTCCAAAACCCTTGTTTCAAAGACAAAGGGCTCTATGCAGTAAGCGCCGAAAAACTGCAATCGCCAAGGGTTGCCGATAGGCCTTATTTTGGCGATTTGCCCTCGCAGTATTCAGTAAGGGCCGTATCCATGCCGATCCCTGCCGAATCACTGCGAAAGCAAAACTGCCGATGAGCCTGTGCCGAAACAGCCTGGATCCCGATAACCTGCCGATAAGCCGTTTCTGCCGATATGTGTTTGCAGCAGAGAGAGATCAGCCGCTCTCTCAGCGCAAACATCGGCAAAATATAAATTATTTATAAACAATTTTGACTCCTAGTGTACATGTGCAGGGGGTCTCCGGAGCTGAACCGCATTGGTATCCCTCTGCATTTAAAGGTCCCGATCACGTGACCACGGAATGTAAACAAAGCAGAGGGATACCGGCACCCCATAAAGGGGCCTGTATCTCGGGGAGCAGGGGGTCCCCGGACCTAAAACCAAAGCGGTTCAGCTCCGGAGACCCTCTGCACATCTACACTATCAGTAAAACACACATATCAATAAACACTCGTTCCTTACCTTTGCGGTTATGTGCAACGGTAACGAAGCAGCATGAATGTATTTTTAATAATAGTGTACTGTGAGCAGGGGGTCCCCTGAGCTGAACCGTGTTGCTATGTGGACCAGGGACCCCTGCTTCCCGAGTTACAGGCCCCGGTATGTGTCATCGGGTGGCAGTGTCGCCGCCATCTTTATAGCGTCCCATTCGCGCTGTGTCTGCTATAAATATGGCGGCGACACTGTAACCGATGCCCCAAACCGGGGCCTGTAACTCGGGAAGCAGGGGGTCTCTGAGCCACAAATCAATGCGGTTCAGCTCAGGGGACCCCCTGCTTCCGCACAATATTATTAAAATACTTAAATGCTGCTTCATTACCATAGCGTATAGACGCTAAGGCAATGAAGGGGTTAAGGCAGAATAGCATGTTTATTGGGGACATTTGCCCCCAATAAACATTGCAATAAACAACATACACCCCCTGTGTATTTAAAATACATAAACAACAATAAATACATTAAATACATATAGAACTCACCCATTTCCGGCTGCCACGATGAAGGCCATCCTCATCTTCATCCTGCCCATGCCCCCTCCGCTGCTGCAAAACAGACACAAGAATGAAAACATCCAATGTAATGTCCCATAACACCTTAATCACCATAGCGGTTATTAACCCACCCTCACCCACCACTCGGGAGGCCTACATTCCCTCCCACACTAACCCCCCACCCCGTGAGGCCTACCCACCCTCACCCACTACCCACAAGGGAGGCCTACCCACATAACATTGGGGCCAATAACCCCCCCCCACCCCCAGTACCCACAATAAAAACAATACACTGCCCCACAATAAACATCATTCTATTTATTAAATTCATTACCCACCCCCTGTGCCCCCCCATAAATACATGATTTATCCTTTTACATACAGGGTTCATACACCAGCCCCACGCGAGTCCCCGGCGGGCTGGCGGGGCACCTGACAGACCTACAGGGTACCAGCAACTTGTTTCACACAGGTTCTGGAGGCCTGTTGGTGGGTCCCGCCAAGCGCCATGTCCCCCAGGTGGTCTCCTTGGGTCACCGTGGGACACAATTGGGTCCCCACGGTAGGCCTGCGGATGTCTGGGAGACCTGGGTCAGACCCACAGGTGTCTTCGGGGCCTCGGGTGGTTCTCACGGGGGTCTGGGGAACTCACGAGTGCTCACTACGGGTCCGCGGTGCCCCCACGGATGTGGGACCACAGCTTCATCCCCGTACCTATGGGTCCACGGTGCCCCCACGGATGTGGGACCACCGCTTCATCCCCGCAGACTAGGGGTCTGCGGTGCCCCCACAGATGTGAGGCCACCGCTTCATCCCCGCAGGTGTCACCCGTGGAACCACCAGCCTGATACCCGTGAGATACCCGAGGAGACTGCAGGTGGTCTCCAGAGGTCTCACGCAGAACCAAGAAACCAACCCTGAATGTAAAAAAAATAAACCTGGCCTATACATTCAATACATACACGCCCCCCTCCCCCCCCCCAACACCTACAGTACAATAATGTGCAAAATAACTATTATCCAGATACGGATAATAGATTATTTGCCCATTATTAAACACATTAACTAGCATATTAAAATAAATAAAGTACTACTGACCTCATCAATAAGAAGCCCCCATCGCCAGACACATCCTTGTCTTTCGTTGCCCACAAAATACATAGCCAATACAAAGCCAATACATTGCAATTACATTCAGATATCAATTAACCCCTTAAACACCTTATCGGATAATAACCGCAAAGGTAATTAAGGGGTTAAGCCACACTGGCCCGATACCCACCCTTCACCCATTCATTTGTACAGTGGCTTCATCATGCAACTATATATATATATATATATATATATATATATATATATAATCAAAAAATCAAAAAATAAATAGATGATACCGTTCTGTGGCTAACGAAATGCTTTTATTTGTGCGAGCTTTCGAGATACACTGATCTCTTCTTCCGGCGATGTTACAATGAATGAAGCAAGGATAACTTAAAAACAGTGTCTCTTGGAATGTTATCTGTTCTTGTCCTTCCCCTGTGTGGATGTGTTTTATGGCTAGAGGTGTCAAAGGGTAACTGAAAGCAAGTGAAGAAAGAGTGTATATGTGTATCAGTGTGAATAAAAATGAATGGAGAGCCCACAGTAAAAACAGTGCTCTACACAAGGTGTGTGTGGAGTGAGAGGGATATAAATGGTGTGGGTGGGTGTGGAAATGTGAGAGTTTGTAGCACAACTAAAAGTGTGTGTGGATACTATGTGGTCCCTATTGGTGTATATGGATGGAAAAATAAGGAGTATTAGTATGTGTGAGAGACAGCTGTGTGTGCATACATATAGCACAGTATGTACAGACATGGCCTTTAGCGCTCATGGGAAGAGAGTTCGCTAGTGTCAGTAATGACTCATAAAATTTCGATCTCTGTTTAGAGATACTTCTATAGATGGATAACTTACGAATGCATCTATAGTCTTATAGGCAAAACAAGTCGCAATGTTAAAAACAAGAGAAGGAGCGGCTCAGTGAGTAAAAAACACTGACTGGCACTGAGAGTTTGAAGCAGGGGAGCCTGGTTCAATTCGCGGTGTCGGCAAGTCACTTTATCTTCCTGTGCCTCACGCACCAAAAACATAGATTGTAAGCTCCACGGGGCAGGGACTGTGCCTGCAAAATGTCTCTGTAAAACGCTACGTATAACTAGCAGCGCTATACAAAAACCTGCTATTATTATTAAGATTAATTGAGCAAAGCAGTAGAATTAAACATAAGGCTGAAGTAACAGCATTGACTAAACATTGCATAGACTGCAAACATACTGTGGTATCACTAAGAGTAATGGGGATAAACACATACAGAGAACGACTCCAGGAATTGACAAAGACATCTCATTATTACAAAGAGAAGCATTTTGGACATACACATTAGATACAGTATATCCAAAGGGCCTACAGTATATGATTATATGCCACTGAATTCCTTCCTTACAAGGCAATGAGTTTCTGGTTCATTGCTGCTGGGTTCTCAAAATTAAGGTTCGTAATACTCTGGGGTCAACAATGATTGATGTAAAAAATGTCAAAATAAAGAATATATACAAAAAGAACATATGTTATGCAAAAGTTAAGCATAAAGAAATGGCACAAAACCCTTTTTTCATGTTTTTATTGCACAAAAGATTTTTTTATACAGCATATTCTTCACTTTTTTACTCACTATAAAGGACTGGCATGGTTTTAAAGTCATGATCAAACTCCTAATTACATCTGTCTCTCCATATTCTGACCTAAGAGAGGTTGCTGTGGATTCCTATGACGTGGAGAAGAAAAGCTACATATCTCATAACATTGAGCTGCTAGAGGATGCCTACATTGCTAGAACTGCTCCATGATCGGTTGGAAGGATAACCACGTTCCCCTGATGATGTCAGGAGTAGCTGAGAGACGAGGTGCGTGGCCATTTGACCACGACGGGCGGCTTACGTGCGAAGTGGAACGGCACAAATCTCATTATTCGCGGACAATATGCTTCTTTTTGTATCTAACCCAAAGCAGTCAGTACCAACTATTATTACAACTATAGAGAATTTTGGATCCTTTTTGGGATACTCTATAAATTTCAGTAAATCAGAGGCACTTACAGTCTGCCATGAAATGTCTAAACCTAATGTCGGAAACACCTTCCCTTTCAGATGGGCCCCCGGATATATTAAATACCTAGGTATAATGATACCAAATAATATGAAAAAATTATAACCACTTAATTTTACCCCTATAATTGGAAAAATTAAGGAACAATTTGCAGTGGAACAAACTGTCCTTCTGGGGAAAAGGAAATTTGATTAAAATGTCAATATTCCTCAAGTTACTCTACCCAATGATGATGCTCCCCATCACACTAAGCAACAAAGATGTTAAGAAAGTACATAGTATGTTCACAGGGTTTATATGGGGAGGAAAGAAAAAGAGAATAAGCGACAGAAAACTACAAATGGATAAATTGGAGGGAGGAAATCCATGCCAGATGTGAAGAATTATGGGCAGGCGTTCCTATTTAGATATATAAGAGATTGGGCTAACCACACATATATGTTTGTCATCCCAGAAATGGAAAAAGTATATATGGAGGGACACAACCCGATAGCAATACTACACACAAAAGAATCAAAACTTCCAACCTACTGTATATAAACAACTCCTTACACCATACAAAAAAAGGAATGGAGAACGATAAGGAAATAGCTAGTGCTAGATAGCGAAATATTCCAATTTATCCCAATACTGGGGAACCCAGAAATCCCAGAAGGCTCCACGAGTCAACCATTTTTTAATTGGAGGGAACAAGGATTAACGGAAATAACATCACTTTAAGGGATGACGTCACATCCTTTTGAACTAATGTAACCTATCACATGGTAAAGCAACCAATGGTATCGTCTTCAATCCCATTGGCCGTAATACCATGTGATATAGTCATGTGGTTTTAAGGATGTGACGTACCTCCCTTGGAGATGACGTCACATCCTAAACAAAACAAAAAAGAGGCGGGCACATAATACAGTGTCCAATCAGATTGGAGCTGTACAATCTGACATGAAAATGTGACATCACAGGCCCTATGTAAGGCCTGGACGCCTCATTTAACAGGAAGAAGACGACGAGACAACATCCGTTGGGACTTACCATGGGGTTAGATTGACAGATGAAGACAGAAGATAGAACATTAAAGATAAGAAAGAAATAATGACAGAACAAGATAGAAGAAGGTGATAGAAGATAAAATAAAAAATAATTTTGTTACCTGTTCTGGATCATCAAGGTGGATGGCGTTGGATTGACTTTGATGACGTCGCGGTACGAGAGCTTCCTGAAATGCCGGGATTCGGAGGGTCAACGCTTCTAAAGGTAAGAAAAATATTGAATGTATGTAATTTTATTTTTACAGGGTTTTTTATTGTATTTTTTTATTTTTATATTTTTCATTGCCCATTGACTGATAATGTATTAAAGCTGCAGTTCAGTCTTTTTTTTTTTTTTTTTATTTATTTTTTTACTTCAATAGTTTCATGTGTGCAATCTCTAATTACCTAAAGAACTGTATAGCTGCAGGTCAATTCGTTCTCCATGTATTGATAGGCAACATTTGGTGACATAATTAGTGAAGGGATCTGTTTTTCTTCTGCTTCTTTCTCTCAGTGGAAGCTCATGAATAGTCATGAGCACTCCTGCACTGACATGTGCTAGAGGGAGGGCAGGGCTGACAAAGGGGTGTGCCAGGGCATGTGACAGGACATGAAGGGGCAGTGCCTTAGCAAATGGCTGTTAAAATAGAATACAAGAAAATTGGTCTTTCAAAGTTGTTTTTTTTAAAACAGAAAATGCTAAAAGTATTTTTTCTTACTACAGAACTGATTTATTAAAAAAAAGAACACATGCAGGATATTGACTGAGCTGCAGCTTTAATCTGTGCCCATTTAGGGTACAGATAAATACAGTGACAGCCAATGCATTTTTTGGCATTGCTTTTTTTTTATTGATTGTTGTTTTTTCTTTTTCTTGTTATTGCTTGGCTTAAATGGTTTGTAATTTGGATGGCTTGTTTTTATTTAATTTTCCGATTGTTTAGCATTTTTAATGAATTATTTCTTTTGTTGGCTACTGGTTTTAATTGATGTGTTGGCTAGTGGTTTTATTAATTAATTGATTTGTTGGCAAGTGGTTTAAATTAATTTAGCAGACCATCAGCAGGCCGTCACCAAAGGATGTCCCTCGACAATCACTCCTAGTCAGGGCCCTAGAAGCTGCCGTGCTCTTCCCTTACCCCCTGGTGGAGAAAAGGGAATACTCTCCCACCTCACCCAGAGGGAGGTCCACAAACCTGCCAGAGCCCTGGCAGCTTTGTTGGGTAGACTTCCTCTCTCAAGAGGGTAGAGGAACTGGCTAAATCAGGAAATGCAGTTCATTTAGTACTGATCCAATAAGATCCACCCCTGTGCCTCAGTGTCAGCCTGAGCCTGAGTGTCTACCTTCTCTGACTTACTGAACTGCAGTGAGTGGGGAAAACCCATAATTACACCTGGCAAACCTGCCCTTACTAGATATTACTGCACAGAAGGAGGACAGAATAATAGCCCAAACCTATCAGGGCTATATATGTATATATGTGGTGGGTGTCGGGTTCAGAGATTGCACGGATTGTGCATGTCCAATAAATAACAGGGTAGTAATAAATGTTAAGCATGCTTCTAGGGTTTCTATACCATATAGTGCCTCTACCCCAGAAGTGGTTACAGCTTGCTTTTTATTAGAGACTCTATTCATGTTTATTTTAAATAATAGTTTTCAGTAAAGTGTACCTTTTTTTATTTTTTTTCTTTCTTTACAAAAGTCAACATGTTCCTGATTGCTGCATCTGGTTTTTCTTTTTTTCTGTAAAAATGTATTCTCTGCACTAATGGGCTACTGCTTGTGTATTGCTAATGCCAGTAGAAGATCAGACAGTGGATTTTTCATAGCTGTGCTGTTGGCCAAACAACTTCTAGTGACAATATCCACCCCTCAGAGGCGTAATGATGAAAAGTCTCATAAATAATTACCAGGAATTTGGAAAGGCAATAGATACCCAAAAACCCAGCTGAGAAGAAAATACTAATCACCCGGTCAACAGACTTGAGACAATGCTAGGATTTAAGTACATGATTTGCATAAGAAATATATCAAATCACATGTGACAACTGTAACATTTATACTGAAAAGGGCACAAAAGTTACTTACTCAAATATATCATCTATATAGAGGGGAAGAAACAACACGAGACCTTTAGACCAGTCTGGTTTTCTCTGTTTTTTTTTATAATCTTCTGCAGTGTCACTGAAAATAATTCCCTTGTCAATGGGAGTTTTTAAATATCTCCTAATCAGGAGTTTGATAATGATAATAATAACTTTCATTTCATACAGTGCTTTTCTCCCAATGGGACACAAAGTGCTTCACAATCGCTATGTTGTTGCTATTTACTTTCTTCTTATGTGGAATGGTGCACATACAGAAGACCGGAGTAAGTGAGGAAGCGAGGTACATGATGTGCTGGAGCCGAGGCCGTGTCCGGGGGAGTATGAGTGTGCCATGAAAACACTCATTGCTTTTGTACAGTGGGGAATGTGTGGGTGTCTTTCCTTTACCTCCTGTGTTGTATGCTCGTTCTATTTACTGTTGTAAACAATACTATGCAATGTTGTTGCTGCTTGTTTTCTTCTTATGATGAATGGTGCAGTGAGAAGAGCACCACACAGTCATTTTGAATTCCCATACTAGAATTCGTTTTGTGAGATCCATCTGATTGGAGACTATTGTATTTGACTTTTTCACAGCAGGGGTATTTTATTGAGTTTTTTAACTACACCTCTGTCCAGTTTGCGCTTAATACTTGTCATTTGTATCTTGTTATCTTAGAACGGGTTGGAGACCGTTTGTATTAGCAGCATCTGTTACCTATATTGACATTTGTACACCCTTACACATTTGTGGTAGCATTGGTTTATAATTATATATATTTTACTAGTGTGTTATTTGGCTTGCGCCTTCAATATTTGTTTTCTCTAGAAGCTTATGATAGAAATATTATCACGATGCTTGTTAATTACCATCATTATTGATGGTCGCATTAATTCCTGCTTCACAATTTTGCTCTAATATCGCACCCAGTAAATTATCACCACAATGTTAATAAATATCAACTTAAAATTGTGGTAACGCCTGTAATTTTTTGATTGGGTCTCATGTTAACTCCACTTCAACGGAGGTTGATGTATCCGGGCTTTTGTCTTCAAACAATCCCCAACATATTTAAGAAACGGTTTCTCACAATTAGCACAGCTATGCCATAAAAAGTAGGGGAATGGGACAAAACTTTCCACTTTATTTGCTCTAAAATTGCCAAGTTACATTGGCCTTTTTTTGTCTCCGGCTCAATGCTTAACAAGCTTTGGAGTTAGGTAAATAGATTTGGAGTGTACTAAATAGCATGATCCATTACAGCATGATCCATTATAGCATGATCCATTATAGCATGATCCATTATGCCTCGCAAGCCGACATTCTGTGTACCTGATGGAATAATTTCTGTCTCCCTTTTGCACAGTTGGTGCAAGTCATGACCCCCTTCATATTCCATGTCATCAATTGGTGCTAATAAACGGGCATCCAAAGCCTTCTTTACGCTGCATTTCCACTTGAGACAGGTACGTCTGAGTAGAGATGGGCAAACCTGTAAGGGTCCGATCTGTTAATTTTCCCAGGGTTTTCAGGCCAAATCCGACTTGCACGTTGAAATCTGAAGTCGAATTTTAATCACTTTAACCTGCTCGGACTCTTTAAAATCTGCCACGGGGCTGGGATTCTCGGATTTACCACTAGGGCCGCTGACAGGGGGGATAGCCGGGACTATTGTCCCGGGCCTGGTCAGTCAAGGGCCCCCACCCCCCCTGCCAGCAACCCTACAGTTTATTGCCTGCACCTGAGCAGGCAAGAAGGGCCCCCTGTAGGGCCCTCCCCTGTGCTGGCTGATGCCCATCTGGAAAGTGGGTTTTCCCAGGCTCTCCTTCTGTGGGCCTCCCATGGGCCTGCAGAGCCTGCTTTTTCACCAGCAGGCATATTCGAGGGCCCCAGATATGGCCACATGCCTCTGTCCAATATGCTTCCAGACCCCAAATACCCCCTCCCCAGGCCCAGTAAAAAAAAATACCTTATACTGCTGATGTTTCAATTTTGACAATATAATAATGTTACACTAAAGTCATGTCATTCAACCAGAGTTATAGTGGATCCTTGAGATCTAGCATTACTTTGCGTGGATCACCTGCAATGGTCATTGTCAAATGTAAGAAACTTGATTAATGAGCTTTTGCTACATCCACAGAGATTTATAACAAGAATTTACATTCCACAGAAAACATCTCTGTACATTGCCACTGTAGGTAGACACCTGTACGAGATATCAATTAAATGCACAATGCAGTAGTCGGCTAATTAACAGTTTTCTGAAAGGTTCCCAGAAGCTAATACAGGTACAGTAGGCTTGGTAGTAATAAAAGGGTAGTGTAAAGAAGACAAGCTTAAGCCAGAACAGCTTCCACAAAAACTCAAAAGAGGCTGTTATATTTTTTATTCTAAGGAAGGGCTATTTATTAGAACTTAATATACTATACTTAGTTGACACAATTGGATACCATGAACTGCAAAGTAGAAAAAAAGGCCAATTGCTAGTTTGCAGTGCAATGTAGGTTGGTGCAACGCACAGCAAAAAAGGTGATGGCAGGTCTGGCAAAATATTTCTTTATTGCAGGGACATAAAAAACGGAAGGCTGCAACCTTCTACGCGTTTCGTGCAGGTAAATTGCACTTTATCAAGAAGTGTGTTAACATGGTATACATCACCCTATATATAGGGACAGTCTGCCGATTTGGCGCCCAAATCACTAATTGGTAACCTCATGTTAATTAAGGATATAACATATAGCTGTGTGAGCATCATATAAAAGCGGCTAAATACCTGTTCACACTGCGAGAAAAGAGCCTCCAAACCCACCTGCTCGGTGACACGCACCGCAGGGCAATGGAGGGCAAAATCTCGCGAGATGCGCCTCAAGCAAGCCACGTTTTTCTGCGCATGCGCAGATCGATATTTCTCAATAAACAGACTCAGATCCCGCGGATTGATGCCACTAAGGTCCTAAGTACTCGCGCATGCGCCAACATGCTCTAAGTGAATCTTAAACATATTGAAAATAAGGTGTGACCACCCACACAACGGGGATGTCCATGGGAATGCCTCATAAACCTATACAGACACCCATTGACATGCCCCACTGAGGGAAGGGGGGGGTGAAAGGAAAAAGGGAGGGAAAAGGAGGAAAAAGGGGAAAGAGAAGGGAGAAGAAGGAGGGAGGCGGGAGAGGGAAGGAAAGAGAGGGGAAGAGAAGGGAAAAAGGGGGGGGGGAAAGGGAGGGAAAAGAGGGAGGGGGAGGGGGGGTGTAGGGATTGTGGGAGTGTAGAGGGGGAGGATAGCCAAGGAGGGGGGTGGGGGGGGGTGAAAGAAGAAGGGAAGAGGGATGGGGAAAAAACACACCAACCCTGAGATATATTTAAGGTCTAGATTGAGAGCCTGATCAGGCAGACTGTACCCAATATATACAAAAACATACATAAATTGTGAATTTGAAAACAAAAAACTATAATAATCAAACAAAATAAAACATTTTTTGAAACTAACTTATACCTATATTAAAAACATATGAGCAGCCTACCTGAAGTACAGAGGATGACTACTTAATTAATTATACATATAATTTGTTTAACAAATCATGAAAAAAGAAGAAAGAAGAGCCATATACAGTAATGCATATTTAACATATCCATAAACAATAATGTGGTTCTACTTGGAGAAATGTGTTCACATTGCACTAGATATTGTTTGTGTTACCATGAATAAAAATTACAAATGCAATAATTTCACTCAACCCGACCCCTTATTTGGATGTTCATTTTCTATAAACCTGTTTAGTCAAAACATGAATACAAGATTATTATTGTTAAACACAAGGCAATGGTAAACTCAGGAGAGGTATGACTAAAGATAGTACTAAGATATCTAACAATGATTCACTTCAAAAAATGATTAATGCTCCATTCAATGTTGATTCCATCTGGAAACCGGGTTTTAAGCATGAAGATCCAGAATGACTCTCTACAATCTAACCGTTTTACCAAGTCACCGCCCCTCATTTTTGGTAGGATTCTCTCAATTCCCATAAAGGAAAAGTTCTCAGTGCCACCCTTATCGCATTCTGAAAAATGCTTGGAAACCGGGTGCGCCAAGTCTCCTCTCTTAATGAGCCTGAAATGCTCTTGCATTCTGATCTTGAGGGACCTTGTTGTCCTTCCGACATATCTCTTCCCAGAGCCACAGGATTTCTCCCCATTGGCAACAGCACGCAGACTGAGAGGAGCCCTGGTGACATTCATTCGTGAGTACTTACCTGGGGCCAGCCCAATGAGGTTAAGGGGGGTGTTTTTGTGCATCTACCCCTGCCTTCAGGGTAACTGGAGCCCTTTCATAGGTTTAATATAGTATTCATGTCCCAGAAGTGTTCCTCTCACATTACAACCTGATGGGATTTCATGCTTGAGCACCACATTACCTTCACAATTGCTAGTTTGGCATTTAGCAGTGCATACGTAGCACTTTACTATGCATTACTGTGAAAAAAGTTTTCATGAGCTATGTGGACTACAGTACATGTTATAGGTTAGACTTTCCTAATAGTTTCTGTCACGGGAGACCAGGTTTATAAACATCTTTTTATACCGGGATCATATGATTGAGCAAAGCAAGGAGGTAAAATAAATTGTAATTTATTTCTGGAAAAGACATACACACAATGTAACACAATTTACACAGTTAACACACTTACTGGGAACGGGGCTAACGAATAAACTTGTCCTTTAAACGAAATTCACAAAAATGACCTCTGTAAGAGCCCTTTCCAATGACCAGGAGGTACTCACAAAATCCTGGAACTGATTTCGGCATGCAATGCCAGACATGACCGCTACGTTCTCAAAAAGTGGGACTTAGAAAAAAATTTCACTCAAAATCTTTGAAGCCAGCTCGCGTCTATTCAGCACAGAGCATCTTTGAATTTGCCGCTGTTGGTTTGGCGCTTGGAATCTGCGCTCCTGATTGGCTGCAAGGCTCCTTATGGGTTTCGTTGACCCATTCACAAACCTCTTCAGCCTATCAGAGCATGGGAATTCTCCTGCCAGCCAATCACCGATTTGCCGGTAGTGTAAAGCCGGGTGGGTACCTTTTCTCTTTCTGCAAAGGGGCATGCACCAACCTGGCACCTCTGCCTCTTTGCATACTGGGCTCACCCACTGTCCAGGCTCCACAGAGTGTGGGCTCTGGCCAATGGTGGCCGTATAGCCGTGTTAACCCAGGATGCGGGTACTCAAGCAGAACTGGACTGTATTACCCCTCCTGTTCTTACACCTTGGCATCCCTGAGGCTTTCAAGTCCAGACTCCGAACAGACCCTTAGGCACCAAGCTTGGTAGCCATCTGGTCCCTCGGAAAACATGACTTGGAAATCCCAAGACAGTTCATTCACAGGTTATCAGTACATATACCTATTAAATATAACTCTTTAATAAAATATACTGTGTCCTGTCTTTTGTGTGATAAAAATGTGTACAGTAAGTCCCTGTTCAGGCGTCAGGGATGGAGTAAGGGTATATATTGCCTACACTCACTAGCCTCATACTTGGCACACTCTAGAAATAACTTTACATTTTTTTTCCACACAAAAACTAGTCTCAGCTTTATCATATAGCTGGAGCATCTCCTGAACCCCTATACCAGGTTCAGGGTACCTGGGCATGTAGTGGGACACCCTCCTTTATACTAGGGATCACCTGTATGGTTGCAGGTATACATTAACCCCTTCATGCCCCGTTTACCTTGTCTGGATTATGCTGCAGCAGGAATCCTGGCGGTGAGTCGCAAAAACGTTTTCAGGGTTGGAGTTTGCCCGGAGTAATGTGCTTGGCTGTATCCGAGAATCTCACTCGATTCCCGGATCCAACTTTTGGGAAATCCCATAACTCCGGAACCCCGATACATACAGATGCAGCGTCCGTTATTCGAACAAATCACGGCGCCGTTTTCGTGTGCGCTGCTGTACTCCACGCGGCATTAACGCCGCCATTCGTCCCAGGCACACATGTTTATCGCGGTTGCTTTGTTTGAATTTCATGGATTGTGTGCGATGAAATGAATGAATTGTAATGTGGACAGTACTGTGCTACTGTGTAAATTTCAGGTGTTTAAAAACCAGAACACTAAAATGCCATTCTCTGCACTCGCGTCCTAAGGCGGTATGGTTGGAAGAAATCCCGCGCCATCACATGGGTATTCCGAGGTATACACCTCATAGTGTTTCAATAATGGCCACTGCACCTGTAGACACATTCTGTGTTGACTTTCTCTGGCAACCCCCCCCCTGAAACTTACAGCCTACAAATCTCCTGCTCCCAGCACCCCGAGAAAGGCAAAACACACAAAAATCTTTAATGTCGCATCATTTTCACAGTCACAGTAATGCATTTCTTGCAACTGGATCCAAGAGCTGACACTCTAGGACCTCAACACACGGATCAGGTGTAACCAAGTGGGCTTAACCTTTATTAGTGAGCCTGGTTAACCCCTTCACCGTCACAGTTACCATGAAATAGTATGATTTCCTTGTATTCCAGGCTTGTTTGAATGTATAATCTTTGGATATTCATCTGAAAATGCCTGCAAGTTAAGTCCTACAATATGATAATAATTTGAAGTCTATATTTACTGTAAATATATTTATTACAGAAGAGAGCAGCCATTCTGTGTTTAGAATGCACACATACAACTTTGTTAATTACAACATGACATTCACATCATTCATTATATCCATCAGTCCTTAAATTCCTTTACAAGTGAAAGGTCCTTCCCATTTATAAACAAAAATACATTGATCTGTATTTACAATACCAAAGAGGAAACAGAGGCTTGGATGCTATTGCTGTGGGGCATTGTATCTGGAAGTTCACAAAGGCCTATACAATTAGTTCATTAAGCAGTTGCCCTGTACATGAAATGAGGAACACTAAGGAACAAATGGCACAGTTGAAATATTGTGTTTCGATCTGTCCTGTTTAATATCACAGGGGTCTGAAGGTACTGTAGTTACTGAAATATATGGTATCAACTGGGCTTTGTTTTAGAATCCAACATCTCTCAGGACTGTTACCAACCCTCAAAAAATCGGAGCTCAGATGAAAAAACATATATTTATGTGTATTGTTGATGCAGAACCTTAAAAAGTCTATATAATGTGTACAATATATCAATAACACCTATATGATATATACGATGATGCCACTCCTCACATCCCCTGTTGAACAATATAGCATGTATTGAAGCAATAAGTTCAAAGCACCATCATGTTGCAACATTTACTCACGGTTACCACGTTGGGGTGATGAAAGCAAAGGGGAGGAGGAGGGAAGGAGCAATATCAGCCCCGCAGAGGATCTGGCAGGACTTTTGTGTACATGTTTTTAATTTAATAAATCTTTAATTTTGGTCTTTGACTGTACCAGTGAATTTTTGTAAGCTGTGCTTCGGTTTTTCCTTTTTGGATTTTTTCTACAACTGGGCTTCATATTAAGCTGCAGGTACTGTATGTGCTATCTGGTACAGTCATTCTTTCCTCTTGCCTATTTGAAACAACATGAATGGCCATACTGTATTTGCTAAGCGATGTTAATCCATAAGGGATCTTACAGCACCATAAGATACCATGCGACCCACTCAAGTGAATGGACCAGAATGCGTCTTATGGCTTTCCACCGAGTAGTGAACAAAACAGAAAATGTGAGAAAGTTAGAAACCATGTTTTTTTTTTAATTTGTGTTTGTTTTTATTCATAAAACGTCAATAATGTACGAAGCTCTTCACAACATGGACACTAGAATACAGGGAATTAATCACAGTGATTGTATCAAACATGCAAGTGCACAATAGGAAAAGGAATGCCGGTCCTGTAGGTCTCCTTGGTGTAGAAGTTACGGTAACACCAACTCAGACAAAATAGCATTGAAGATACAAATTCTGATGCATCCCCCGAATCCTTCTCAGATCTCTCCCCAACTAGCTTATGGATGCTAAATCCATATAAAGCTCTGTCCTACATTGAAGAGACACTAGCGCTGTATGCATCAATGTAACAGCAAAACTATTTTTTTTTTAATGCTTGATACATAACTCTAAAGATGGTAGAGGCTATACCAATATTGAGGTTTATTAGATAAACATACATTAAGGTGAATAAACACACAATATCCCCGCAAGCTCAAGAACCCCAATGCAATATGTATTTTGTCAAATTGGATGTAGCGTTTGGGCATTTTTGTCTTTTGTTGTATACATTAAGGTGATAATTACTGTACTTCCAATTGGCAAACCAAGACGTGGCAAACATCTCATACTATTAATAACTTTACTAAGGTAAGGGGAATCTTTTTTTCTTTAATGAAAGGATACTGACTGACTAGCAGCAATGAATAGAATATGAACATAAAAAAGCTTGAGTTTTGTGCGTCACTATAAGCGGATTTGTACTTGGCAAACGCTGTTTTGTTTAAGGGAAGGCAAAATCCGCTCAATGGCTCAAGGCCAATCTGTTATTCTATTTAAAGCGAGTGCTTCATCGCCTCTTACCACAAGCTACAGCTACAAAAATACTGGCAAGCACTAGTCCCAGTAGAAGCCCCTACGTAACAGCACTCAATAACACTAAGGTCAATAATAAGTATTGTAAGGACTAGAAAAAGCACGGAACTCAGATCATCCACAAGTGAAAAAATGATATGATGTCTCTATTGATAAAAACACTTTTAATAGTATTATAATAATAAAAAATAGGGAATTAAAAACTCCCCGGAGCACAATGAGCTTCAAAAATATGAAGCACTACTAAGTAGCCATCACTGCCAGTGTTCAGAGAGTGTTTATCTATCTCCCATAACTAAGGGGCTATTTTAGGATCCATGGAGAGCAATTTGAGACACTCTCTACTATTACTCTGATCTCTTAGCTTAGTGGTGAGATAGTGCCTGTCACTTACATTTACCAGGCGCATACCTATTTCCACTACTATTCCTCTATATTCGGAGCTATGCTAGCAGAGAGCTGCGCTTATAGTGCCGGCTACAGCGATGCTACGTCGCATCAAAACAAATGCATTGTCGCCGTTGTCAGCGCTTATAGTGCAGGCGACGGCGCGACCAAGCGACAGCACTACCAAAAATCTGGTAGTCACTGTTATTTGATTTTTTTCGGCAGCGGTCTCCCCTTGTGGCCAATCAGAGAGCTTCTCCGTCCCTCTACCTTCCCCCTTTCTGACGTCACTGGCCTTGTAGCCAGCGACGTCGTCCAAACTTTAAATGCAACCATCGCAATGGCGACGGGTGTCGTCATCGGTCACGTCGCCGTCAGTATAAGCGCAGCCAAAGGGGCTGCTTCTAAACATCTTGCAACTAGTACAATGACTATAGTTCCTTCTCAGTGAACAAGCTGCTCACTGTGACCCTTGCACCTTTCCACTGATACTGTTACAGTGGGTATATGTTTTTATACACTTCTACTTGCCAATCTGTGTGTGTGTTAATATAGTTACCAATAGTAGCATGGTCATGGGAGGGGGGAGTTGGTTTAGAAGCTCCCTTCCTCCGAGTAGGCGCTACTTCTATTTTTGTCGGGATATCCAGCCCTGTTACAGTATTATGTACATCAGAGGCAGTTACTTCACTACTTAGTAGTGCTTCATATTTTTGAAGCTCATTGTGCTCCGGGGAGTTTTTAATACCCTGTTTTTTATCATTATACTACTATTAAAGGTGTTTTTATCAATAGAGACATCATATCATTTTTTCACTTCTGGATGATCTGAGTTCCGTGCTTTTTCTAGTCATTACAATACTTATTATTGAGTGATGTTATGTAGGGGGCTTCTACTGGACCACTGGCCCTTCTGGGACCAGTACTTGCCAGTATTTTTGTGTCTGTTTTGCCCTTGCCCGTACTGCACCGTTCACTTTATTTACTATCTACTAACATTAATTGGGAGTGCTGAGGTCCCATTTGTTGTTTGTTCACAAGCTACAGTTACCAAGCAGCTTCGCGTCACTTTACATCCGTATAATACAAAATTGTGTCCTACAGATGCAGCGGCCGTTATTCGAACACGTCACGCGTTGTATACCTCGGAATACCCATGTCATGGCGCGGGATTGTTTCCAACCTTCCCGCCTTAAGACGCGAGTGCAGAAAATGGCATTTTAGTGTTAAACACCTGAAATTGACACAGTAGCACAGTACCGTACACATTACAATTCATTCATTTCTGCCACGGATCCGAAACAGAATCCATGAAATTCAAACAAAGCAACCGCGATAAGCACGGGTGCCTGGGGCGATTGACGGCGTTAATACCGCGTGGAATACAGCAGCGCACACGAAAACGGCGCCGTGATTTGTTCAAATAACGGCCACTGCATCTGTATGTATGAAGATTTTATGTTAAAAAAATGTTTGTGGTCAAAATGTCATCGCTAAAAAGCAATACAAACTTCAAACATTGCGCCGAAGACTTCATACATTTGATGTATAATTTGATGTTTGAAAGGTATTTTCACGCATTCCTTCATGTTTGAGTACCTGGTTGATACAATTTAAATTAAAACAGAATTATGTGTCTTTTTTTTAAATTTCTAACTACTATTAGTAAATATCAATTATTAGTATAATATTTGTATCATAGGCATACTGTGAAAATCATACATTTTATTAATTATTTTATTAACCTATATAATGAAACAACTGTGCTGAGCCACATACATTTAGGGGATGATGCATACAGATGTAGGAAAACATAAGGTCCAGGGTGACTTTCATTTTTTCGGTGACAGAAGAAGAGACAGTGAGTCTTGATACATCTATAGCAACTTAATCCTACGCTAATACTTTTAGACATCTCTTTGGAGCAGAAGCGGCCAACTCCAGTCCTCAAGGGCCACCAACTGGTCAGGTTTTAAGGATATCCCTGCTTCCGCACAGGTGGCTCAATCAGTTCAGTCAATGTGCTGAAGCAGGGATAGCCTGAAAACCTGACCTGTTGGTGGTGGCTCTTGATGACTGGAGTTGGCCGCTGCTGCTTTCGACTTTACGCCAAGTTGAAATCGGTGGACGATTTTGTGGCGCTCAAAAATATTCATACATATAAAATATACACTTTAAGGCGCTGGCCGCTTCTGCGCATGCGCGGGCCGGCAAGCGCCGATCGACACATGCGCGATCCGGCAACGTGATGTCACATTGCCATAGGAACAGGAGGGCAGCATCAGGTAAGTGCATAAGGGCGCCATTTTTTTTAATCCCCTTCTGTATACGAGGGAAGCATATTTCAGAGAAAGAGAAGGGTTAGAACAAGAGGCCGTGCTCCGAAGCTGCAGGGTGGAGGGTGTCCAGGCTCAGGGGAAATATGATCAAGTACTTCACAGAAAGGGTGGTGGATGCATGGAATAGCTTCCCAACAGAAGTGGTAGGGGCTAATACAGTGAGGGAAATTCAAACATGCTTGGGATAGACATGAAGATATCCTAAATATGAAAGAAAGCCCAGGAACATCTGTGTTTCTCATCAGTGAACGTTACAGTATCGTAGTGGTGGAAACAGGCACTAGCTAGGGTAAGTAACAGAGGAGCGATCATCTGTGCTTAGTAGAAGACAGCAAACTGGCCAACATGTATTAGTTCTTCTCATGGAGATGTGGGAGGAAAATGAGACCTTCCCATCTGCCACTGTTATGGATCAAGATGAGGAAACCGGTGAAGAATGGCTACATAGTTCACATGGGAATCTTCCTGGCAGGAAAGCTGGTGCAGAGGATAGCAGCGTAAAGTAGGTACTGTAGGGGATACAATCCAGTACTTTTTCATGCAGTGTATTAACTGCTATTTGTTTTATGTAATGGTACTCAAACTGCAATCACTCCCAGGACTATTTACTAAGTCTCCGATCAGCAAATCTAGTGCAATTGCAAAAGACCAGCGCGATAATTATCGCAGCTAAGGAATCTCACTGTAAGAAATGGGATTTGTTTCCTTTGATAAATCTGGTGGAGTTCGTTGGCGCCGGTTTAGTTTTGTAGTCGGGAGACTTTGGTAGATAACCCCCCCTTAATTAAGTGATATCATCCATACATAAACTATGCATAACCATTACCATTCCCTGCGCTACCTTCTTTTAAACATGTACAGTACTTAGTGCTGACAATGAACACCACAAGGAAGAGTCATGAAATGTCACAAATCAATCGCAATGAACATATATGTGGACACATTGGAATGGGATATGTGGCCGTACCCAAACTGCCCCGGGCACTCTACCATCACCGCAACTTGTTGCCGGGCACCTTGCCACTTCACATTTGTCCGCGGCCCGATGTCATTTTTAAATGTCCCATGTCACGTGCTGAGACATTGACATGAGCAACGGCCGCACGATATGGGCATCAGGCTCATTGTGATGTTGTGATGGCAGGGAGCACCAGGGGCTGTTTGGTGGCAGCCAACAGACCATGGTCAACCGTGAACACATTGCCTCTACATTTGAATGAAAACTGCACTTACAGCAGATGTACACATCTAGGTTTCTGTCATATAGAAAATGGCAAAAAAAACAATACATTTATCACGTTCCACATGTGAAGCAAACATTACTGTAGCAGGAAGAGAATGACAACTTCAGTACAATACCGGCTTTGCTGTTGCTCTGTTCTCCAGTAGGACCTCTGTAGCATACAGTACATACTACTGTATAAATTAACCATACACTTACACCACAGTGTCTTGGGCATACAAAGCAAGATACAAGTCAATTAGCTATGTATTGTACGACTTAACAATATTAAATTAAATATGAAATATTAATGTTTGTGGACACGGTCAAGTCAACTTTGACACTAAAAATCTCCCATTGCTCAGGTCAAAAATATAATTAACCAGGTACAGTATAAAGAGGTCTATGTATTGAGGCAATTTTGGAGCATGTTCACTCTGCCCGTATGTATAAAAGCATTTTTCTCCATAATGTGCTGTGTCTGCCTTAGCTGGCACGTTGGGAAGTGTCCGGGGGAAGAAATTGGGAGGCGTTACATGATGCACAGATTATTATGAGATGTGTCAGATACTGTGTATCTTTGTACAATTCTGTTTACCTTTTATTTGAAATAAAAAAAAATCCTCCATATCGGAAGTTGCTTAAGTCTAACACGCTACATCAGATGTAAGAAACCGTTACATATACGGCCGCTCCGGTCTCCCCCCAAAAATAGCATTGCGTCTAAACACACTTTCCCCTGCGTTGATACATAGGGGCACAAACATGGAGTAATTCTGGGGCAAATTAATTGCACTATATGGGGCATACAGCATGGATCAAGGCAAAAATGGTGCAATTCTGGGGCAAAGAATATGCACCATATGTATCAAAGGACAAAATTCCATTGAAACAAGTAGGAGTTGTTTCCTTTGCTACATCTGGTGAAGTATTATAGCCCCAGAATTCCTCCACGTTTGCCTCTGAATCCTAAAGTTCTGGATATTAGTTGAATAATTCCGCTAGGATTCAGGTGGAGAAGACCATTGTGCACCATCC
The DNA here is from genome assembly GCF_040206685.1 of Ascaphus truei. NCBI lineage: Eukaryota > Metazoa > Chordata > Amphibia > Anura > Ascaphidae > Ascaphus > Ascaphus truei. Next base: position 399,416,395 of record NC_134486.1, read on the forward strand.
TGCAGTATAGCAACGCGAATAGTATTTATTTGTATTTTTAGAAATAAGGCGTTTACCCACATCAGGTTAGAGTTATATAGTGTTTATCACACCAACCAAGTACTGTACGCAGTGCTTTACAGACACAGCCAACATAATACAGATGGGGAGAAGTGAATAATACAGATGTAGTAAGACTTACTGCCCCGTGGGGGGCGCCGCAGACGGGGTTTGCCGCGATTGAGCTGCAGGGGGTCCATGCTTCTGAATAGGACCTCTCACAGCGTTAATATTTCATTGATATGACCGCTGCAGTCACATGACCACACGTGGCAGCGGCACCAAAGACAGTAAGGTTTACTACTCTACATAAATGTAAACAGAGGAGGAACGAAGTCTGTGCCAAACAGCTAACAATCTGAGTATTATACACTGTAATAGTTTAATATAATATATTGGTAATCACACTGTCTTTTCATATGGAAAGTACAAAGTAGACCAACAAGTAATTTGTTGAAGGTAAAGCTAAACCTGCTGTCATTTACAGCAGGTAACAGTACCACAGCAATTTGATAGACAGACGAAGCAGCCGTTGATGCTCCCGCTCGCATGGTGCAGCGGGATTCACACAATGCACCAGCCGGAGCAGATACTGTACCATGGCAATGCATTAGCTGCGCCCAATAAGGGGGTGGGACTACCACTCTATTGCACCCGCAACATGCGCCAGCATGTACAATGAGGCCTGCTACTGTACATCTGCACCATGTCAGTGTAATCTTCTTTAATTCTAATGCACACGCATGAGTGGGTTAATATGCTTGATTATCTGTGGTGCCTGGGCATACTGTACCAGTGTGACCTGTAGGTTCGACCTCTATTTAACAAGACAGGTTGCCACACTGAAATAAGTTGGTATATACATGAAACAATGTGTGTTTCAGAGTGGTAAAAAGAACACAAATGTGCATCAGTTTAATTGATATATAGCCTTTTTGCCCTATTACCATCTCTCTTTCAACAGCAAGCATACATTAATAGGCAAAAGTCTTAAAGCTGGAGGCTGCAATGCCTTTTCCCCATTTACATAATGTACGTACAACTCTTTGCAAAACATAGAAGATCCAGTACCAGTTACTCTTCAAGAGTCAGAGAACCGCGTGGGACAATAAGGGAGATGTATTGATTGAGCAATGGAAGCATTGGGGGGGACATGTAGCAAAATGGGGCAATTTGCTTCCAAACAGAGCAAATATTTACATCAGCGTCAATCTGCTAATCCTGTGCCTTGCATTTGGCGCA